>NW_019384405.1:708162-754543 GCF_000671375.1 Centruroides sculpturatus | reverse complement strand
GGACGTGCTATCGCGCCAACCATATTTGCCAGATCGAGCACACTCAGATTATTACTTGTTTCGGTCTATACAAATTTTTTTTAACTGTAAGACATTTACTTAAAATGACAATGTCAAAAATTACTTGGATCAGTTTTTGTAAGCAAATGATCAAAACTTTTATGAATGTGAAAGCATGCTACTACCAGAAATGATGACAACACCTGTCGTCATCGTTTCCGTAAGTAGCATGCTTTCACACTCATAAAAGTTTTGATCGTTGCTTACAAAAAATATTGTGCTTTTTTCCACGGAAAAAAATGAAATTACTTTCTGAACAACCCAATATGTGGCATTGATGTACATCAGGGCTTCTTAAACTTTTTTTATTCATGACCCCATTTATGATTGTGATTTTTTTTCGCGACCCAAAAAAAATATAAAATAAAGATATATACCAATTTGCAAAAACAATAATGGTGTACTACCACAGTTCACTCTTGTGTTACAATGGAACAGAGACAACTGAATACACTGAAAAGCGACAACACTACACTAGTTCACACTACAATCAGTGTTGCTGAATCGTTGTCTCGCTGCACCAGAAGTGACACAAAGAGCAACTTATGAAACCTGTGACACAAAGTTTGCCATTTCCAAACTCTCACAAATTATTTTCAATATTTTGCATTAAAATCTCACGACCCCTAGATTTCGTTAAGCGACCCCAAATGTGGTCATGACCCCCGTAGTTTAAGAAGCCCTGATGTACACAACAGTGCTCTCCCCAGTCAATTTCTTAAATACCAGGCTATGGTGTTGCTTGAAATAAAGTTTCAATTCCAAATTTTGCAGCTATTTTGAGAGATTTTTTTTCCAGCAGGATGCATCTATCAACAGGAATGCATGATTCTGTAGCCTGTAATGCCAAGCAAGTAGGACATTTTCCAGTTGACTACTTGCTCATCTTTCTCTTCTTGGCCTTACACTTATCAATCTTCCCTCTGATGTTCCTTTTCTTTTATAATTTAGAGTTGTTGATGGCAGTCCTAGTCATGCAGTTACAATAATATTCTTTTCTGATGGGTTTTTCTCAACCTCTTTGATGATGTGCAGTCATTCTTTTAAAATGTGAACTTTTTACACATAAGAAAATTTGATTAAAAGTTGATGTTAATAATATAAAGCAGTGTAGAGGATCAAACATACATGTTGAACCACATAGTGTCTACTCTACTAGGTGAAAGCACAAAGTGAAATGATTCACACTTATGAATTTAGTACCAGAGAAAACATAATAAATTCTTATATCAAAAATAGTATTTTTTGTTAGTTTTGCCACTAGCAGGAGTCTGGAAAGTTGTTAAGTCTGTCGCCAGATCTGGCAACGTGCACTAAGATAGGTTTGTTTCAGCTGCACAAGGCTCTCTTAATCTTCCATCTCTTGCACTCTTCTTCCCTGGAAAGTAAGAAGAATGCAAGATGGCACAGTTATTATAGAGTCCAAACTGTTGCTTATTACACCATACTCCAAAAACATTGTTGTTACTACTGATGCATGTTAATATTTGTGCGTGTGGTGTCGCTTCTATTCTTAAGAAAATCAATCTAGGATTGACATTAGTCAAGACTAAAAGTTCTGATCAATAAATACAAGAAAATGATAAATTAAGGAATGATTGTTGCAGGGTTAATTTCCATAGTTTAAATAGGATTTGTCAGGGACTAGATATTCAATGATCTTTCTGAAAATATTACATCAAGGTTTCACTGTAATATAGAGTAATATACACTGTATCCTATTTTTTGAGTACGCATAATGCTAATTAATATAGTAAATCTTCATTTTTATGACTTACGAAAATGTTTTGTCTTTGCAGAATGCTGATTTCTTTTCCTTCTCTTCATGGTATTAGATAGTTCAAATTGTATTTTTAGGGGAATACATAATTTCAATTCAAGATACATTGAACTTGTCAAAAAAATCACATTTCCTTTAATTAACAGTTTCCAGAAACCAGTTATCTATACTAATATTATAAAGAGGTAATGTTTGTATGTATGTATGTATGTATGTTAGTTTGTATGCAGCAGGTAATCTCCGAAACTACTCATCCAATTTCAAAAATTCTCTCACCAATATTTAGAATGGAACTTCAGGGTGGACATAGGCTATATATTATTCCGTTAAACATGGGGGATGGACAGTTTTTTACGGTAAGCCTTACGGAAAAGGTTATCGTAAAGAACTCTGCTTCTATTTATACCATTTTAGATGCAGTTTTTTTCGTTTTTGATTGCGTTTTAATAGAGTACGTCAACAGAATGTACACTAAGAAGGGATTTTTCGATATTCCCCCCGCGGGGGAGAGAGACAGGATTAAGGCTTACTCCGAAAAACTTGGCTTCTATTATACTATTTTAGATGTGGGTTTTTGTGTTTTTGATTGCATTTTATTAGGATACGTCAACAGAATGTACACTAAGAAGGAATTTTTTGATATTCTCCCCGTGGGGGTTAGAGACAGGATTAAGGCTTACTCTGAAAAACTTGGCTTCTATTATACTATTTTAGATGCGGGTTTTTGCGTTTTTGATTGCGTTTTAATAGGGTACGTCAACAGAATGTACACTAAGAAAAAATTTTTCCCCACTGGGGAAGTGTTATACATTTATAATAGATACATTTTGAGCCACAACAAGGCGTGGCGGGGTCTGCTAGTTTGTGTTATAAAAGTGGTTGACCTACTGTATTTTAGTTTTTACAAAAAATTTGTCATGTTTTAACAAATTATGTAAAAATAACGGTAAGTACAACAAATCATTATACTTGTAGCATTTACGTTGTATTATTTTCAATTATTAGTTTTTTGCAATCTAAATACAAACATCAAAATTCGAGCAAAACAGTGTGTCTGGGAATACAGAATTGTAAAAGTCAATTAATTTTGCCCAAAGTAAGATTTAGAATCTCGATGTTCAATTTAGGAATGAAGGTCTATCGAATAGTGCGACCTACTCGGCATTTATTTTTACGTAAAATGCTTTTTGTTATTGTTGCTTGAAATTTGATTAAAAATTCTACTTAAATTCTCCATAGTTACCATATTTTATCTTGTTCTGTTTTTTGATAAATATTTAAAACATTAGAATAATCTATTGCTGTTAGTCCTTAATGTTGTTTAACACTTAATCTAGATCAAATACATATATACATGCAGGCTTATCACACCAGTGAATGAGATTAATCCACAAAATCTTTAATGATTATTTAACATTTTATTATTAAAGCACTACAATAAATTACGGCTCTTTTAACATGTACAGTACGTAATATAGAACACTCGAAATGCATTTCGGACTCAATACATTTTTCTTCGGTTGGTGTTCATACATAAATATAAATTATAAAATCATAAAAGTACATTAAATATGATGAATTCACAATTTTATCACAGGTGATGTCTCACAAGTGTAATAGTTTTACAATCGTGATATCACTTCTTAGCCTTGGGAACACTAATACAATTTACCAAAAATAACTATTTTTATAATTAAAATATTATAAATGTAAAGTGATGGATATATACTCGCAATAAACAATTCAGTTGAACTAGCTGAAACATCTTATCACACAACAGAAACACTGGACTAATACTACACACTACCACAGCTTAAGCTCTACGGCTAATTTGTATATTTATACACCTCAAGTGTCACCCACTATTACGCTATTAGTTATTAATTTATTTTTGTTCTTATCAATGAAATAATACCACAGTGCATTTAATTTTATTCCTAAATTGTCATTAATTATTTTTATGATTTTTATGTTCCGTAGAATTTTTTAAAATTGAAAACTTTTTTTATTTGGATTTGAAAATGTAGTAGATCAGCTTCGAAAAACATTTAACCCAATAATAAAAGTTGACTCCTATAAATATAAGGAAATGTTTTGGTTCTTAATTTGAACAATATATTCAAATGTCTGTAGAATTGCTAAATATTTCAGCTTAAAATAATACATTTTAACTCATTTAGGTCTTTAAATTTTCACAGGAAATATTAAAAGCGAATTTCTTGGAGGTGGTACTTCAGAAAGAATCGTCGAATTCTGCTTGGACATTCCCGTTCCATTGGAGAAGTTCATAAAGGTATATTTACATTATATTTATTTGTTTTTAATGTATAACTATAATTAAGATGTTGAAAAATATATTTAATTTTCGGTTTATAGATTGCCTATGGATTTAGAAGACTTAGCGGAACGGTAGTAAATCAGTTATTACTAAAAGCACAAATGACTATTAAAAGCCACCAGATTAAAAGGGTTCGCTCTGCTTCTCTTGAATGTTTACGTACATCAGAATCATCTTCCCGACTCGAAACATCCTCTTTAGACATTGTCATAAAAGATGTAAGTAATTTTAATGTTTTTTGTACAATTAAAAAGTAAAACTATGTTAATATAACTTATTTATCCATAAAATATAACAATAACTTAAGAATATATACAAATTGGGTGAGAAATCATTCTACTTCTAACTAGTACATCCACTAAATTAATAATTATAACTGACAAAGCTGAAAACACTTACAGTAAATGTTCTTTTGTACTTTTTCCAGCAACAGGTAAGTCCTAAAAGTGACAATGTTTGTCCATTCTATTAAATTGTTGCCAGAAAAAATACAAAAGGTGTGCCGTCATTTACCACCAAATTAATTTGATCTTGCTTAGTGAATGGCATTATTTGTCAAGAACCACTCAACGAGTAGCCATAAAATAATTTATTCAAATTAATTATAATTGTACGTCGATTGGAAATACGGTGACTTCTTGCCCATCCTACACATAAAATAATTTTAAGAATTATCACTAACTACTTGATAAACCGAAAAAACCTAACAATTTATACAAATTTATTATTATTTTATTTGGATATTTCTAAATAACATTTCATAATTGTGAAAATTTATTCATATTTTAAGACTGAAGAGAAGAGAGAAATTAAATCTCTTCATTTTTGAAGAAAACACTGATCATTTAGGAAATCAATTTTTATGATATGTATCGAAACGTAACTATATAGTAAAATTTATTTATATATGTTTTTTTATTATTATTTTACTTTTGTTTATATTTATTTTTAAATAAGTACTTTTTATTTAAAATATTGTTTGTGAACGGGAGAAAAGATTTAGATATTAATACTTTCATTTGAAATACATTACACAACGTTAGGTATTTCATTTTACAGGACGAGTTAAAAGTCTCCATATGCATACCAGTTGCTAGATTGGCAGCTTTCGAAGTTATAAGATTGTTTGCCTTGGTCCCGTAGTCTTCCGATCCCCGATTTTCATTTGTGGGGAAACTCAAAGACTGCGGTGTAATAAGTGAAGCTATAGAATGTATACCATCTGAAATAATGCATTCGAGTGAAAATTTACTTATGCTCTGTGTACGGCATTTTGTTACTTACAGGCGACTGTATAATAAAGTAAGCTCTTCGTCTATGTATGGAGATTTTTGACATGTCCCACAGAAAAGGAAATTTTAAAGTGATTTATTTTTATTCTGTTTTTTAATTTGATTTATTCTTTTTTGTTTTAAATTTTATGACATTCCTTAATAGTTTTAAACAATAACAATACTGATGGGTTTATTTGAATGGTTTTTCTTCATTCAAATGACTCATCCCAATCTGTGGATTTCCTTTCTTGGCTAATTTCTTGCAATATTATTTGATATTTGTTTAATATTTAAATGCTGTCATGAAAGTTTGCATTTAAAATGGAATGGTAATATACAAAAAAAAAGAAATTGTTACAGTAAGTATGTAGTTTAGTTATTAATTTTCAACAAATTTGTCAAAAAGAAAAGAACACTTCATATTTAAATTAATTAATTAAATAAAATGAAGTGTCTTCAGTGGCAAATTTTGTAGTATTCAAGTTTACGATGTTTGAGGATGTAATATATATATTTAATAAGAGTAAACTTCTTATTTAAGTACATTACATCCTCAACGAGGGTCTTAAATTTATTTGTGTAAAGACAAAACAGATTTAGAAATTTAGAATGCCCACTTTAATTCTCTATTTACTTTAATTAAAGTTCTCTATTCTTACGGAGTTTGTTTGAAGACGGCACTCAGAAATTGTTAAAATTTAAAAAATTCCAAAAAATAGACAGTAGCAGACAAGAAACATATTCAACTTCATTTATATTAATATGAAGAATATATTGCTTAACAATTTTCAGCATTTTTCAAGAGTTTAAAGTTCGAACTCTTGAAAATTGTTAAGTGATATTTTCTTCAGAGAGAAAATAATAATCTCTCTTGATGATTTTCACTTTAATATAAATATTTTTAAATGTTTAAAAATGCAACAGAAGATAAAGCTTGAAAATAAAATTAAATCTGATGTGTATAAATCATTTAATATTAAATTAGTGCCATCAAAATCTACTGCTAAGAATGTTAAATAGATTTCTCTAATGGAAACAGAGTTCGGCGGACACACACAAACAAAAACAAGTCATGACTTTACTATTAAACAAGTCTTTTAACAAATTAGAACAATATTTATAGGATTTTGTGTCCCAACTTTAGATCTTTCTCTTACTTGAATATTTTTTAGAAAGGTCAATACGATTCAGATGTGACGCCAACAGCCAAATCTATTATCCTTAATCTCAAATTATCAAAAGTGTAGTGAAAATAACAGATGTGCCGAGAGTATTGTGCAGTACAGACGCATTCAGTGGATAGTCTAACGAATAAAATAAAATTTCAGGAGAATGCATAAATATTTATTGCTTTGCACAGGTACATATTTTAAATGGAAAATGAATGTGTATCACTGTTATTTGTTTAATAATGTTTTGTAAATGGCCACCGTTCTGATGAACACATTCTTGTAGTCTGTCTGGAAAGAATGCCATAATTCACTACATTATGTTTTGTGCACCATTTTGTCTGTCCACATTATTGGTTTGTATTTTTTGGAAATGAGGGCCATACTTCTGCAGTAACCGCTGGCCTACACAGCCACGATGCAAACATTCCCAAATCAGGAGGCCACTCCTCATCACCTTTGGTTCCAGTGAGATGGAGCAACTGCTCATAGGGCTTATCATTCCATGGAAGTTCTGCAAGAAATGTTCCAGGTAACAACAATTCTTGTTTTGGAGACATCCACTGGTTTGCTCACTTGCCAAACCTGACGGCACTGGATTATTCTTATGGGGCTACCCGAAACATAAAGTTTGAGATGTGTCCCACCGGCATCAACGAGCTGAAGGGTCAAATTCATTGATGCCTTTGGGAGATTCCACAAAACATGTTGCAACAAGTTATGGCATCTTTTCCATACAAACTACAAGAATGTGTTCATCAGAATGGTGGCCATTTACAAAATGTTATTTTCAAGAAATAACAATGATACATATTCATTCTCCATTGAAAAATATATCTGTGAAAGCAATAAATATTTAAGCTGTTCTCTAAAGTGCTATTTTATTTTAAAAACTGTCAAGTGTTTCTGGTACACCCTGTATATTTATGCCACAGGACATTCTTGACATGTCTGTATTACCACACTTATAACTTGAAATTTATAATCTATGATAAAATATGATACAGGGTTCGTCAAAAGCCTTTGACAACTTTTTTCTTTATTTGGAAAATTGTGGAAGGAAACAGTACATTGCAAACAAAGATTGAAAGAGAAATCCTTGAAGTTTAATTGCACAACTACCCTTTTATAATCTAACACAAATTCAAACAGTGAGCAAATTCACGACATTTTTCAGTATATCGAGTGTTACAAATTTAACAGCTCTTACACATTGCTTCAATGTGGAAAAATCCCTTACTGACAGAGGAACATACACAAGGTCACTGACAAACTCTTACGGCAGTTCTTGAATCCACGACCCACAAAGTTCTGAAGAAAAAGGTATGCCAGGAACTTGACTACCATTTGAATGTGTGTTGGGTTACGAGGAATTCCCATATTGAGTCCCTTTAATAGTTGCAGTGCGTAAATAGAACTTACGGAATATCTCTTTCAATTCCAGTTTGCAATGTACTGCTACCTTCCTCAATTTTTCAAGAAAAAAAAAAGTTGTGAAGATACGTCTCAATAATTCTGTGTAGCCTGTGAGCTATACTAATTTGAAAGTTGTAATCTTGTTTGCACAGGATATAGTCCTATATCATGAAATCCTACATCCTAATTACTTTTCTTTTAATATTTTCACCACAGAGAAGAATTAAAATTTAAGTTTTTTAGTTTTTAAAACTGGAAGTAATTACAGAATCATTAATTTCATAAGAAATCGTATTTCTTTTCTTTTTTTATTGGCTTTAGTTAAGCTATTGAATTATTAAGAAAAACAATTTAGTGCTTACGAATTTTATTATAAAAGATTAATAGTGTTCTTTTTTTCTTTTCAGATGTAACTAAATTTCTAAAGTTTGTGTTTTCATTTGACCCTCCCTTATATTAATGTACATTGAAACTGATAAGTGATTTTATATATAAACGATGAGTAATTTTAATTATTCTTAAAATAATATAAATAAAACAAACATGATTAATTTTCAAATTAATAAGAACATTAAACATGATAGTTTCTCAATTCTGTGTCGAGAGTCCAAATGAATATCGGTAAGTCCGAAACCCGGAGACTTCGGATGGACAAAAGGAAGCCTCGACTCTGAAGGATCGTAGAATCTAAACTAGATTCTTGGAATTTTAATGGATGGTCTGGTCCGGATGCTTTGGATTCTCTTCCTCGCTGCCCAGTCTCCCAATTACGGGCAAATCCACAATGGTATCGGTACGAATAAAGGTCGTCTTAACATTCACGAGATAAAAAAAACACAGAATTGATATCGGAACAGAAATTATTAATTTAATACATTCTTAAAGCAGGTTTATCACATTTTATAAATACCTTATCATAATTTATCAATTTACACCTTAAAAATTAAATACTTTGGATATTCTTATGGTAATGAAATGCAGGTTTCCTCACATTACAAGCATTTCACTTCTGTAAATTCATACTTATGTAGACAATTACTGAAAGTTTACAGGATGCGAATATTTTATGAAGCTGGCTTGTTTTATTTAGTGTGTATGTATTGCTACAAAACAGAAGACCCAACTAAAATCTGATGGTTGTAAACATCCTCGACTGAAGCAGGATTCGAACCCACAATCCATCAAACAGAAACGATGCCCTAATGCATTCCGCCGCCAAATCGGCAGAACGTATTAAGGTGTTCGGACTTCATAACTAATAACCCAAATTTGTTTTTACAGTTTTTTAGAAGAGACTCATTTTTATTATTTTTTTCCTTCAATTGAACAGAGTAATTAATATCTTCTGCTTAAAGTTTTTAAATGAAGAACATTTCTAATTGGTTCTAAAATTATGCATTTCTCATAAACTCCAACACCATGTTAACCAGCCTTTTAAGGCCCTGCTGGGATTTCCAGATGATCAGTCCAACCCTATGTCATAAGAGCTTGTAATTAAAAAATTAACAGATTTTATTTTGTTATTTACGTATGTGTACGTAAGACATCTATTTTGCTTTATGTAATGTAGCCTCTACGTAAGTCAGAGTTGTTTAAAAATTAATTGCTAAAACATTCCTCGACAAACTTTATCTACTACCGCGGAAATACAGGTTCAAATCTAATCTAAACCTTCGTTATACTGGTATTGGGTAATGTGGATTGGAGTTGTGACCAGCCTTAATATGGCAAAACCTCGAGATAATTAATCCATTTATCAAAAATTGTAAAGATAACTGCAAACCCCATTGTTTAGTAACGTAACTGCTCTATTGAATTCTTTTTGTGCTTTATATCATTTAAATATATTATAATAATACATTTTTTATTGATTATTGCTTATTAATTTGAAAATTACAGCACTTGTTTTATAGATACAATTTTAAGGGTAATTTTGAATTACCAGTTTTCTATTGTCCATATCATATTACTTTTAAATGTCATATATAAATTTTTAAACTAGATTTTTATAATTTATTATTTTACATCTTTATTTATACTCGTTCTTTTAATATTTTATGTAGGAAACCGGAAACGGAAAAGCAGTCCCCATAGGAACGGCTCCTCTCGGCAAGTTTATTTCGGACATACTGTCTCAAGAACAGGTCAGACTTTGTAATTAACACGCAGCGATTTAAATTAACTTTATGGGAAAGAGAGAAAATGTTTTGTTTTAAATTCTTAGATTGCAATTCTTTGGAGTTGGTTACCTTCACGAATAACTATTCTCATGCCTCAACTAGTATATTCATCAAACGAACACGGCTGCTGTCTTACTGCATTTTACATGAAGGTTGACTCTTGGGAACCCACAATACTTATCGTAAAGACAAACAAAAACGAGGTGAGACTATACTTATAAAATCATAAAGATTATTCGAACAATGAAAGATTCATATACAAATTTTAACGTAGGTTTTTGGAGCTTATTGTTCCAGCGACTGGGCCACTAGACACAAGCAGGACAACAAAGGAAATCGACAAAGATATTTTGGAACGGGAGAATCGTTTCTCTACAGTTTTTCACCTAATCCTAAAAAATATCCTTGGATAGGATTGGAACATCATGAAAATCATTTAACTCCTGCCCAACAACTATTTATGTGTGCTTCTAATTCGATGATCTGCATAGGATCGGGGTAAGAATTTCTTCTTTAACAGTTGTATTTTTTTTTTTTTTGTTTCTCTTAAAATAGCAATAACTCTATTACACAATCTTTTTATTTAAATTTCCTGCCTCATAATGTGCAGAAAGTGGAAGGTTAACATAGTCAATATTTACATTTTTAGCTTA
This sequence comes from Centruroides sculpturatus, assembly GCF_000671375.1. Taxonomy (NCBI): domain Eukaryota; kingdom Metazoa; phylum Arthropoda; class Arachnida; order Scorpiones; family Buthidae; genus Centruroides; species Centruroides sculpturatus. The sequence goes on along the minus strand of NW_019384405.1, from coordinate 743,673 downwards.
GTAAAGACACTTTACGTTAGATAAGCAGAAACCAACAAATTAAAAAAAAACAGCATCAGTAAGCATTTATTCTAATAAAGTTTAATGTAAGCTTGGTTGATATTTATTAACTGAAGGATTGTTTCTTGATTTGTAACTATGAACAAAGGACATAATGTAAGGTCAGTTGCAAACTGATATGACCACTATATTTTTTCAGCATACTGTAAGACACAAGTAACTGTAAATGTAATTTTTAGAAACATTAACAAACGGTTTAAACAAATACATTAAACGCAATAAGTATACTTCACAGGGGAAAACTACTAAAAGAAAAACAGCAACTATTTTGTTGCAAAATGATAAGGCCACCCCTTTTAATATCCAGTAAATAAACCATTTTTCAAAACAAACTTAAATACATAATTGCACATGCTTTTCAGAAACTTCTGCAACATACAGATGTTCATGCAGTGATATTTGCCTTCTTCAATGTTGTACTATTTATCACTGGCGTACGGTCCTGTGCGAGATTTGCCGTAGAATTTAAGCCTGGAAAATTGGCAAGCTGTTCCAAAACATAAACTCCACTTTCCAAGAATCACTCTCAAGTAGACTTTGCAACATTTATGGTTTTATTCTCCTGCTGAAATGTCCCGAATGGTTCACCAGTTACCTTCCCAAATGGCAAAAAGGTTCTCTTTTAAAAGATCTTTCATTTAACTTACAAGGAATGTGAGATTTGTTTTACCACTATAACCAAAGCTACTCTGCACTGTCGCTTAGAAAAATATGGTTCTTCTGGTTCGTTTTCTAAAATTATGCCGGTAAAATGCCAAGCCATTGGGACCATTTCCATTTTTTCTCGTCACTAAAGACAACTCTCCTCCATTCATTCTTCCAATACACATATTCTTTTGCCCAGGTCACTCTTCTGTTCTTGTGATGTTCTTCATTAAAGTGGTTGTATTTTCTTTTTGTATTTAAGGATTTTGTCACAATTGACAACTCTTGATAATGTAGACTTGTGTATATCTGGATTATAGGACAGTTGTGCAAGAGATATTCCATCTGAATTGAGTTTCGTAACAACTCTTCTCTCGTCTACCAGACAACTTTCTTATCCTAAATAGATTTCCAAGTTTCAAAAAGTTACTTACCATGAATAGAGTATGACCAATCCTTCCTGCTATTTCTCAACCTTTTTTCCAGTATAATTTTACGTGGACCAGTAATTAGGTAAGCATGAATCGATTGTTGCATGTGATACATTTACATATGCTTATCTAGAGTTATTATACCTAACAAAGTATTATAGTAACTCAAGGTTACTGTTTAAATGGCACTCGTAATCAACTGTGCGAGCAACAGTAAGTTTTTTTGTGGTGTTAATGAAGCTAACTTTACACTTCAAGCACTTGTTTAACTAATTTTATTCCGGAAAATTTCATGAAACTATCTCGTTACCTAATTTGCAGATTAACTCGGTACGATACAAATGGAGAACTTTTACAAACGGGAGGGTGGTCATCCCATTTTACGAATGAGAACTCCTTGTTTCTTTATTCCTCATACATATTACATCAAATATAAAAGATATTTGTTACCATTTCTATAAAAATTAAACTGGTACCCGCGTGCTTTTTATAAAAATAAATTTTTAAAAACATAGTGGTTATTTCAATTTTGCAACTGAGCTTAGCTTAGCTTAGATTGATCATTTTGTACTGGAAAACAAATAAGATTAACATACCATACCTGGTGGTTTGGAGTTTATTCTTTTATATATAAATAAAACAAATATAAATGGCTACATATGAAATATTTTAAACTGTATTTTGGATCAGCCAGTCTAAAGAATACCATCTCAAAATAGGGCAGTACAGTAACTGTGATATCTAAAGGATTATAAGGACTTTGTGGGGTTGCACCAAATTGAAATTAATCAACAAAAGGAATAGGAAATACTTGTTTTTAAATGAAAGTTCTGTAATTATAACACACAAATTTCCTACACCTTTTTTTTTATTCTAACCTCTACTCCTGTCTGGCCATTAAGATATAAGATACTTTTTGAGGGGAAAATGTATCCATAAGTTGGGAAGTGTTTTTTTTTTTTTAAACTGAATTAAACAATAATAATAATCATTACACCGTATAAAAATTGCTGTTTTGTTCCCCGCTACATTAATTTGAATGCTAAAAATATTTTATTTATATCTAGAGAAGGACAAGGTCTGTGGCTCGACGAATCCCTGACATTCGGAAGGACAGAAACCTGCGCCACCTTTAATAACGACCCGCTGTGCAGCACTAACGACTTTACTTGCACTTTTGTGGAAGTATTCGGATTCAAATAGATAAATCTTAGTTTTTTTACATTTGTATACACACATTTTTTGCTGTAAAGTATCATTCTGTAATTATTTGAATATGATTTCTTTTCATATACATTGTTAAAAAATTGAGATTATCTACAAAGCATTATATATAGTTTTTTTTCCCCCCATTGTTATCGGTGATATATACTCATTCCAATGTTAATTATATTTTTTGACAAGTGACTTTGATTATAGAGATTAAGGCTGTAAATCGTGCACATGCCAAACATTCAATCTCGATATAATTCACAGCTTTTTTTATATAACTTCGAACGTAATACACAAATCTGCAGTCTGTAGAAAACAGTGTTGTTACAGATTGTTCATAACTTTGTCATTAGAATATATATAAATTATGTATATTAGTTATAGCCAAAGTGGTACTTTCTACTGTTTTTCTTGCTACATACATATATATATATTTTTTTTTCCTGTAAATATAATTTTTTTAAAATAATTATGTAAAGTGAATGTTGATGTTTTATAGTTAACTCATTTTATTACAAAAGAAAATATTTTGTAATTAATATAGATGTATACAGTTGTTGCATTTTGTGATGCTATATTTAAAAACTTAGCAATTTACAAAAATATTTGGCCATATTTATATCGAACGTTCCTTTGAGGGACAATACATTCTAGTCATAGTCATAGAATGTTCCTTTACTTGTTTACTGCTAATTATTTGTGATTGGGGGAAAAATCAAACGGCAACAAGTTTGTTGCACCAATGGTTTTTGTCCCGTAGGACGCCTCCGCGAGAGAAAATGTAGTTATCGACAAGGTTATGTTGTTATATCGATGCCTTATTAATGTAATTGTATTTTGCCCGTTAATTTATTTCAAATTATTTATAAACTTGTTAACCTTTCAAAATTTTTAGAAGTTTGCATAGTAATTATTTGAGAGACGTAATCGTTATGCTTATTGTTGGAATGTTCTCCGAACGTGCAGTGTCGGCGACTCCGTTTTCTACAGGAGCGCTTAACGTAAACAGTTTTATTGTTATTATTTCAATACTTTGTTTTCAAACTGTAATTATAAATCGTAACACTACTTTTTGTAATTGTGCCACAAACAAAATGGAACAAACAATATGTAAATTATTGTGGAAAAAATAAATATATATTGTACTAAACAGTTTTGCAAAACGTTATTTTTTTCCTTCGACCATAATTATGTGGTATCCGAATTTAGTCTTGACGGGGGGATCCGTGTACGTCGGATTCTGTAGATTGCTGACGGGCAGTGCAAATGCGGCATCCTGAAAAGGTCCGACCATGCTGCCTCTCGTCATCCATCCCAGATCACCCTGAAATTTAATAAAATACATTATCAAAAACCAAACAGAAAAATTTGTAAATATACAAACAAAAATCCCATTTTCCGGGAATCGTACAGTTCTTCATATTTTTTGTTAACCGACAATCATAATAATTTATTAAACAAGTTTTCATACCCATATGCGTGGCTATGAAAAATGACCCACGACCACATTTACATAAATATTTCTTGTTAGTGTTTCTTTATTTCTTCACATTTAAGATTTTATTATCCAAAACAACAGAGTGAAAAGTTACAAAATCAGCTTTCTAGATTGGAAAATTGTGTAGAATTGGTCACATTTGAGAATCCCTATTGTAGAAAAAAGTAAATTTACTGGATAATATAAAAAAGAACCTTATAATCCAGTATATATATACATACAGACATCAAGGAGGAGACATTGGAATTGAATGAAAGTTTACAATGAGTGCACTAATGTAATATCGTTGCTGTAAAATATTATTATGGAAGAGAAGAGAGAAACAAAGCAATCTTGTGATTTGTTAAATTTGATCCAGGTGTGGTCCGGGAAAACAGCAATAAACAAACAAGTAAATGGATGGGAGAATGACCAACCACATTTGGGTTAGCATGGATATAAAAGCAAGCTTTGTGTGCAATTGTCTTTCTGACTGGACAGAAGTTGGCTCTCAAAAAACATTTAAATTCAGAGAAGATTGGAGAGAAAGGCGTGGAAGGTAAGGCTTGGAGCCAATAGCACTTGGCAAGCCTGCCAAGGATAGGGAGAGAGGTTACGCTGCTCTGTGCATTAAATGCATTTAAATTTTAAAATTAAAATTAATGCGAAAATTCTTATTTTAAAATTAATTTATGATAAAGTTTTCAAATGTTATTTGTTAGATTCCAGCATTTAGCAAGTATTTAACATCAAAGAAACACAGACTGCTTTTTGGCACAAATAATATACGATGGAGACATATTTACCGTAGTAATTTAATGTTTTACTATTGCATTGCATTAATAATAATTTTACCAAATTCAGACTGGTTTTGTTGAAAACTGCTTAACCGATTTTGAGAATTTCACAAGTAGTACTGATCGAATTGCTATTCCCTCTTTTCTCAGGCACATTGCCAATCCCATTTCAGGCTAGGTCCATCCACGATGAGCATAGTTGTGACCGACTATATAGTCATAATTATACCCACATTCTCTATCAATGAACATTATAGAAGTGATGTCTCAGGTAAGTCGATAAAGATAACAATAATTATTTACATTAAGACCGTTATGCATTTTCTGTAAGAAGAATAAGTTATGCAGAAACACATTGGATATGCCACGTGGTTTAGGCGAGTACTATTTTGATGTAGTCATATGACTGAGTAATGTCACGACACACTTTGTATGTATCCACCGTCCAACATAATGATACTTAACAAGCTTAAAAATGCTCTCCATCTCAAATTATGTAGTGTCTTGCCCTGTACATCATACTTTTCCTGTTAGCAATAGTCATGCCAGTCGTCTGTCTAACTCCATCCACGGAAAAATTTTTTAATTGGAATAACACGACTTCCAGTTTGCACTGGAAGTTCGTATATAATTAACTGGAGCCTCCTGTTCTTATGCTTTCCACATCTGGAGGCCTATTCTGAGTTGTATCATTAAGCTAATGAATATGACAAAAACCAGTTTCTATCAGAACTACGTGGTTGGCATTTAACGCGTTGACTGCCATGTGACTTTTCAGGATTCCGGTGTAAAATGCCAACTTAATTTAATTATATTATATTATTAAAAACTCTAATCAGAGTACATAGTAATAATCAAAACACATATAGAATGTGTTTTTTTTTTTTAAAAAAAGATTTTACGAATTATCTCGTAGCTGGCTTACGTAACAGAAAGCTCTTCGCTAAAGCCAAACTACGAGTTAATTCATGCACAGACACGATTCGTCCTGTCACTTCGCTACAGCCAATCAGAGATGTGCGTCTAAATTCGCCAGTAATAAATCAGATATAGAGTTGAACACATCACATTTATGTCTTTTTTGAATGTGTTATTTTTTACTTATTTTTATAATCAAATTATAAATACCCCAATATGGATAACAAAAGACTACTGATTAGAAAATAACTTGATTACTACACTAATCTAAGTGATTCAGAATCCGACAAAATTTTTGGTGAGGATGGTAACTACAGTAGTGATTATGTACCTTCTGAGGATTCAAGTGAGGACAGCGATTATGAAATCATCTCCAAACCTGAAGATGAGACTATTCTCGAACCTAAAGGCAATCACGATGCATCTCAAGCAATCGCATCAAATCCAAACGATAATTTGTGGACAGAAAATCAACAAATTCCTGAACTATTTATTTTCAAAGAAAATATTGGTTTGAAATTGGATACGACAAATCTTACAGTGCAAATGCTGGTGGACTTATTTTTTTTCAGAAGAATTTCTTGCATTATTGGTCGAACAAACAAATTTGTATGCTGCGTAAAAAATTGCAAAACAAAGAAATAAAAAAATCTAAAAGGTATCGCAGTGGAAAGACGTCAACATTGCAGAAATGAAAGGTTTTATTGGACTTGTATAAGAAATGGGCCCTTGTTCTTTTCCTTCAATAGAACATTACTGGAGTACAAACAAACTGTATAATATAAATGTTTTGGCGATCACATATGAGCCAAAATAAATTCCAATTTGTTACTGTGTTATTTTCATTTAGTTGATAGCTCAATACCATCTTTCGACTGATTATATAAGGTACGACCTATACTAAATCATTTCAATAATATTATGCACCAAAACTATGTGCATGATAAAAATATGTGTATCGATGAATCAATGATGTTGTAGCTTGGAAGATTGCACTTTCACCAGTACATAAAAAATAAAAAACACAAATATGGTGTCAAACTGTATGAAGTATGTGAATCCGATAGTGTTGTTATGAAAATAACAATTTACAGCAGAAAATCTGAGGGAATTGTCGGTAATTTAGGCCACACTACTGATGTTGTCTTACACTTGCTTGAGGACTATCTTGATAAGGGATATACAGTATGCATGGATAATTTTTATAATTCTGTTACTCTTACAAAATTACTGACTACACAAAAAAGTTGTGTGTAGGGAACTCTACAAAATAACAGAAAGGGAAATCCCAAAGATGTGGTAAATTGATAACTGAAAAAGGGGGGTTTATTTGGCAGCGAAATGGTCCTGTTACTGAATGTAAATGGAATGACAAACGAGAAGTCCTTACCATTTCAAACATGCACATTGTTGAAATGGTAGAGGTATTCAATCGCAATGGAAAATGTTCAATGAAACCAAATATAATTTGAGATTACATTCATGGAATCTATGGCATTGACCGATCAGATCAAATGCTATCGTACTACACAGCTCTAAGAAAGACTATATTATATGGCCCAAAAAGGTTGCATTACATATTTTATATATACAGTATATATACACACACAATGTGCACAAACTCTTTCAAAAAGCAATTTCTTCTAAAATAAAACTTATAAAGTTTAGAGAAGTATTCATCGAAGCATTAATCGGAGAAGAGATTCAACCAGTTTCAAAAAAAATTAGATTGCAAGAGTTTCACTATTTACAGAGTATCCCACCTACTGAAAAAAAAACAGCATCCAACAAAGCCATGTCAAATTTGTACCAAAGCGAAGAAACACATTATTTCTGTCCAGAGAAGCCAGCCCTTTGCGTGGAAGATTGTTTTAAAAATTATCACAAACAATAAAAATATTATTTTGCTTTTGATTTTGAATAAACTTTTTATGATTATATTTTCTGTTCATTTATTAATAAATGTTCTGTTCATGTAAGCCAAACCTGATTTTTTTGTTCTTGCCCCTGAGGCTATCTATTCATATTTACACAAATTACATTGTAGCTGCACAAATATAGCAAGGAAACAAACTATGATATAACTCGTAGTTGGCGTCCTAGGCAGTAATGAAAACTATGAGTCATCTCGTAGTTGGCAGTCAACGTATTAAACAACTGAAAATGCTATTCTGTGCTATATGTTCTGTCTTTGGTTCCGATAGCCATGTGTGATAACTAAGCTTTTCTTATCAAACATTCTCGAGATGCCTTTAGGAACATAACAAAAGTAAAAAGAACAAGGAGACTTTATGTGCAAGGATGATATTACTAAAACTGATTGACGTCGCAAATCTCAGTTTCGTCTTCGAGGAAATGCTTTTCAGCCAAATGACACACACTTTATAGAACTCTATCGTCTTCCGAAGCCACTACTATTACATTTACGCAATGACTTACGAGAAAAGTTAGAGCCAAAGTGTTTTAACTAACATCTCAAACTGACGACTTGCAGTTTGCCGACTGCATCGTTCCTTTGATGACATTTTAACAACAAAATTTGACTTACACCGATACACGATACTAAAAACACGTGCTTTGCTTCGAAAATGACGAGTTGCAGTCACGTGACAAAAAGACAACGTTAACTAAATTATGACTGATTAAAGCCCAACAGTTATCGATAACACGAAACCCAGACACATCTCAACCGATTACCCATAAGGAAACCTACTTAGCATGGAGCAGAGAATAGGGATTTGTCTAAGGTTAATTAACTACCTTTTGCCAAAGAGGCTTATCGAACGTCCCACGTATCGCTTTTGTCGAGTTATTGGAAGAACTCGGAATATGTCCCGCGGTCTCGGCTTTCGTCTAACTAACTCCGTTTCTCGAGATTAAGGAAGGACAGACAGCCAAACAGACGACGGTGAGAATTTAGTCTACAATTTTTTCAAATTGCAAAAATTGCCCAATAATTACCAAGGTAACAACATAGAAATTTAAACAACATACTCCCTGTCTAGCTTTATCTTCACTATATTGTGCTGCTACTTCATTAAACTTCATTCCAGATTTTAATTTTTCCATTGCTTCTAAGGCTTTCGATTGCTTTTCGCATAAAATGTGTCTCACCTATTTAACAAACAAATCTACTCTGTCATAACTTTATTTATAATTAATAAAATAATTAAATATAAAAAACATTATTAAACCGACCTTAACAGCATTACCGCTTCCTTGCTTCTTTTGAGAACCTTTGGATGATGATTCTTCTTTAACTTCCTTAGGTTTTGCTCCTCCGCTTCCTTTCCCTTTCGGCATTCTTTACGTTAATTTCAAAAATCTAAAAGAGAAAACAATTCTTCTCCGCGAACGATTCCTGTTAACACACGTGGTTACTTTCCCGCAATGTTCGTTTCAGTGTTGCCAATTCTGATCTTAAAAATAATTTATTATTATTTTTTTTTTTTAACGTCGATTGAAAAAATTTAATTCCCACAAATTTTTATTTACAATGAAATATTAAAAATTTTAAAAATATTTACGTTATAAAATTATATATTTAAAAAAAAAAAGAAAAAAAATTGCACGAGACGTATCTTGGTTATAACCCTTTGCAAATTGCCTCGAAAGTTTTCGCGATTGTATTTCCGGTTGTCGCACAAATTCATAATATTACTGGGCGTTAACGTACTATTTCTCGCCCTTTATAATAATTTCATTGGATTGACGTCACTGTCGTACCGCCGATACATTGTAGACGGCCATGCCGTCGTTCATCGCTTCTTTCATAAAATTGAGACGAAAGCTTTAACATAAAAAATAAATTACGTAGTTAAAAAAGCAACGAGTTGAGTAACTTTCTCGGCTCTTAAATATACATGTAAAAGTTATTAATTATAAAAAAAGAAATTGTATGTGGCGCCATCTGTTACGAGATTTTGCCATAAAACGTTTTTATATTTTTAATTATTAGAAAATGGCAAAAGATTTGAGTTCTGCAAAACTGAAAAACTTTCAATTTCAAAAGACGTCATGTCCAAATTAATCGGTGCCAGGAACTGAGACGACTGCTATTACTTTTGGGCACTCCAGAACAAATTGAACGAGGGCACCACGACGAGCACGATTATGCCCCGCGGAAGACAAGGAATGTATTGTGTATTTTCCGGGTGGTTTTATGGTAAGATGACTTTAATGGATGGAACACGTGAAGCATGTTTTCGATCGCTAATCAACGAAGACCTTCTTCGCGCTGCCGGAAGTGTATTAACAAGATATCAAGTCAATGGGATTTTTATGCCATCTAACAGAGGGATTACATAAATGGCTTGTTTTTTAAATCCATTATTTCAAAATTTTCACATAATTTACAAGAGACAAGCATGTACCGTAATTTATGATAATGAGTTTTGAATAAAGGCTGCTTGAACGGTTGGTTGCGAACTCGCCTCGTACAGAACTTCACTAACGGCTAAAATGATTCACTGCTATATTACTTGCAGGCTTCATTTTTTTACGTTGTACCGAACTGCTGTTCTTAGCGCCACATGTCGAAGCTTGAGAACAAATTTGTGCCGACTAAAGCATATCAGTTTTGCAGAGCGGTCCTCTAATTATGAGTGTTTTAAAGTGGATCAATTGGGAATTTCGGGTCTGTTTAGGGGGTTTCGTGACAGGAAGTTGGCAACGTGCTCGTGTAAATTGTTAAGTGGCTGACAATACAGGTTTGCATGCAATGTGATGTTGGCTACTTGTACTTCGTGTAAATTGAACTTATGATGTTTTGAGTTTCCTCAAGACGTCTCTTTTCAGGGTTGAAAGGGAGAAGTCTTGAGTCTAATGCAATGGATAAATGTATGTAAGAAAGTTGCTGCAGTTTGTTTAGCGTGTTGTAGATGAAGAAAAACACCGATAGGAAAATGTGGATCCATTCTTTGGCAGAAAAGAGGCTTCTTCTTGAAGCTTCCTATGAACTGTTAGGGAAACTCGGAGCATATGACACCAAATTCTTTAACTAATTCAGGATAAAAATAAAAGTTACACAACTTGTAACTTTGTTGCCTGATAGAACTGACAAAACATTCTGTGGAGCATGCATAGAAACTAATCAAAGAAGTCTGCACAACTAGTCACCTGAATTGTGTGAAGACATGCATTTGTTCCAGTGCTCCACTGGGTTGCAATACAAGAAAACGTCCATAAAGACAGCAGGGAGATCTAGATGGATTTATTGCCCAGACAAAGATTTTGCAGTATCTATGTCACGTGAAAATTCTCATATCTCGCAATACACTGCTACTTGTCTGGGCAAACATTAAATTCATGGATTTTATTTTAAAATAAGAAATATTTGTATAAGACAAACCAACTTAGCAATACAAATATTTCACCGAATGATTACAACATTTTCAATTATCAGTGACAAAAAATGATGTAAAATGACAGTCGCATACTTTGCCTTGCTTCCTAAATTGTTATTTTAATTTGAAAAGAATTTTGACTTTATAAATAATCTGGTCCAGAATGGATATTGTTATGAAATGAATTTTACAAAACAAATAGCCATTTGGTCCTTTGCATTAGAATAAATCAAAATTAGGAATGACGGGATATGGCAATACAAAACACGAACAATCTGTCAACACGGTGCCTCCCAAAAGGAGTTCTATGGGAAATTGGTCCCTTTTAGGTGTTATATGTGAGAAGAAAACTTGGAAAACTCTGAAGCCAGGCTCGAACTCGCAACTAGTTACCAGTGTTCAGTGGTTTTAGCCACTGAATAGGAATTACCTGGATATAACTGGATATACCTGTTTTTAATGGACAGGTGATATGTCATAAAATATGCAGTATAATTTGTGCAATTAAATAATTGTCGTTAATATTGGGTTGTAAAGGCAAAGTTTAGACATTTTGGTTTTTTCCTAGAAATGACTGGAAACAAAATGTAGAATGTCTGAAGTAAGTACATAAATAGGGTAATAGTACAGAAGGTGTTTTGCATCATGACGGAACTGCTTCCAATCAACATCACTGCCATGAGAAAAGTTCTACCGTGAACAACTGGATCGTTTGAACATTGGAATCAAAGAATTCTGTCCAAAAACTGACAAAGTTTAATACTGCGACAACAGCATGCCAGCACAGAGTAAAGATGATCTTAGAAACCGTCAGTCAGTGCCAGTAGGTTCTGCCACATCCATCTTACAGCCAGACTTGGCACTAACTGATACCACCTTCTATTTCATGCCCTGAAGATCCATATTGCCAACACACAGTTTAACGACAATATCCAACACAAGACTTCCTTCAAAGAAAATCCCTAGACATTTTATGTACACGGGATTGAAAGTTTGCAGCAAAGGTGGCGAGATGCAACTTACATTGATGGAGATTACCTACAAGACTGAACTGTAGTTGTTAATTGCCAATAAAATCTAAATTTCATCTTTATAACTTGATAATGTTTAAATTTTATAAGAAAACATAATTTTAGAGAAGATTTAAAAAGAGATTTTGAAGAAAATCTGAATTTTTATCGCTTACCGTTAACTAAATAAAACGAATAAGTATATTAAATTTCATTGCAAAGTGAATAAATTATTTTTCAAGTGAATTAATTTTCACCTAAAAAAAAAAAAAAACAAAAAGAAATTCAAATTTTGCTGCATCTTACTACAAATATTTATTAATATTTACTATGCAAAACAAAGCAAAAAGAAAAACAAAATGTAAATAAATATGTTTTTATAGAAACATAAAACATAATCTTAGAATACGGATTGTCTTAACAGTCAATGGATCATGATCGATTACCATTAATATAGTTACAGATTTTCATAAAATAAGGAACTGATATGTTGTTCTATAATTTAAAATCTTGTCTTGTTGTTTTTTCTTCTTTTTTTTTTTTACAAGATTCTCACTACTGTTTGATAAATATATTGCACAATTTATTATAGAGAGTTTTCCCATAACTTCTGATAGTTTGCGTTTAAAAACAACTAATGACAAAAATTATTGCACAATTATACATCACAAAATATGACTAGATAATAACAGCAGTGATAAAATGACAAAAATACCGTAGAATTTAATTCTTCAAATAAGTGGCAAAGTGACCTTAAATAATAAAATATATATTGTGTTATATTAATAATTTAAATGGGTTATATGTTACGGGTCAACCATCACCGATCCAGCACTAAATTCGGTGTTGCCTACCTTTTGTTGTCAAAACCCTCTAAAATAGTTCCCCCTAAATAGTTTGGTCCAGGTGCAATGCATATAAAAAAATTATTATTTTTTTGACAATTCAGAGAAACAAATTTTCATTCGAGGACGCAGGAAGCGTGGGCACAGTTGAGCAAAGCATCATGTGATGACGTGACCTGCTCTGCGTCTTGCTGCGAGAACATTCACGAGTCGTGTGACTTTTGGAATCTCCTACTCGTCACCAAAACTCCACTAACCAATATGGGCAGACTTTACATTTTCTCCCTAAACTACTCCCTCAAATTTCTCTCATCCTGCTGATTTTGTCTTTAATTTAGGGAGAACTTTAAGTTTGGCATCACTGACTAATTTCGGTTAGCATGATTTCAAATTTTCCAGGTTGCCGTATTAACATGCCTCTATGTTTTGGGAGTGTTACATGTTGTCAGATGTACAATAATTTGACAAGAATTTTCATTTAATGTTTATTTTTCTTTATTAATGGTTAACTTGTAGTGCTTTAGAGGGTATTTTAAAAGGTAGGATGAAGTAGTTAGATGTTAGGTTAAGCGTATTTTAATCTAACCATCAGTAATCCAGCACAGGTTTCAACGATGCCAGGTTAGTGATGGTCAACCTGTACATTTTTAATTTTAAGATTTGAGCAAATCGCAATTATTGCAAACAATATTATTTCGAGATACGATAAGAGATTTGTACTTTTGTGGCCAGTTTTTTTCTTAAATATAACTAAAAACGTTGTGTCTTCTCAATTGACTTTCCACGGATATCATACGGGAAAGCAGACGAATAAATTTTAGCCCAGTCAAAATCTGAGAGCACAGGTTTCAAAATGTAATTAAAAATTATGTCTTGTGACCATCTATAATAACCCATTTAAAATGTTTAATAAGTACACAATATATTTTTTATTTTCTGTTTAACAAATTCAAATAAAAAATAAAAATTCAAAAGATTATGGAAGAAAAAATAAATGCATTCTCCCGAGTTTTTAGTCGCTGTCTATGTGATGCTGAGACAGTGTCTTTACAGTCATGGAATGATGGTAGGGTTCTCTGGACGCGTAGTCCGAATTCTCTTCTGTCAGTTGAGCCGCCAATACTTCCACTTCCGGTTGAGAGGTAGCAACTATAATTTGGTCGTAGCTGCTAGACCCGCAACTAAAAACAGAGTCGAATGTCATTAGAAAATAATAACACTTAAAACGTATTTGATTTGACTTACCATTTGCATTTAAAAAAACAATTTTTAATCCATTGAAAGAATTTAAATTCGGACACTCCTGCAAAATGTCATTTTTATATAAAATTACGTTCTTCATTTTTAAAAAAAATTTGAAAACTTACCTCGATAAGAACCCGGACTCACGTGGCCAATATAATAAAAAATTACTCCCACCGACACAATTGTGGCTAAAGCATAAATCCAATGAACCAAGAACATGATAACCAGCTTAATTAATACCTATTAGAAAGACACAATTTTCAAACATTTATATTTTTTATAATACTTCGTAAAAATCAATATCAAGCAGTTTGCTAGTTTACTAAATTTTGATAATATAAAATTGCAGATGGAACGTACATTTTAATAAATCTATGAGAACGTAATATTGCACGACAGTGAATGTACAAATTTAATAAAGAAATAAAAAAAAAAGTACATTTGACAAATATTATGCAAATAGTAATCTTATATTTGTTCAAACATATTGTTCTATTATCAATATACAATGATCAGATGATTTTTTTGGCAACAAGTTTATTGTTTCAAATTACCAAAATGATATTAAAACAATTCAAAATGAATACAATGGTAACGCATACTTCAAATGGCTCTAAATTCAAACGTTTCAGAGTTTGAACGATGCTTCAAAGTTCAGAATGTGTTTATAGTGAAGAAATGCAGCAACAAGTTGCTTAAAATTCCAAGCAACATTTGATGGTGCCAACTGTTATCATATCTTATTTAGAAACTTTTTATATTTTTAATTATTATAAAATGGCAAATAACTTAATTTTGAGCGTGGGGACGAGTTTTATAAAAAATTGTAAAGCTAATAATGAGTAAAATTGTCATTAACAGACCCTACTCGAGATATGCCACATGTCCCCCCCGTATCTCCTCACCCAGTGACCTTCAACCACAAAAATTTAACAGCGTCAATCCTCCCCCAATAAACAAACCTTCCTGCAAAATATCAGAAATTTTCGACAAAAAGAACAGGAGTTATGAAATTTCAAAGACGATGAACAAAATTATGCCCCGCACACTAACATATGGAGGAAAAATCCCCAAATATTTTTGCTATTCTTGATATTTCAAGGTCGAGTCCAAAAATTTTAAAAATCTTGACAGGGATTATTTTTTGACTGATTGCCATACTTTTCCTCTGTTATATATAACAGAGCTGAGAAAGTAAAATGCACTCAAAGTGCATTTACCAAAGTGTAGCTGGATTATGGTCTTACTATGCTGGATAGTTATGTAAGTAGCAATGTTTACTTTGGAGCAATGAATTCATGCAAATTTATTAAATAAACAGAAAATATTCAGTCGAAACTAATTGAAAAACCAGTTAATAACTACGCCAGATTATTTTTATCACCATAAAATGAAAGTAAGTTACTGCTAATTTTTTAAAATAAAAATTGCTATTAGCTCATTTTCTTGTGTTATTTTTACTGATTTTTAAATTGGCTGACAGCAAAAAAGGTCAAAATTGACTTGAGTCAATACTTATGTCCACCGTAGTATTAAGTAATATCAATATTAAACTTACCCCAAGAAAAGCAATCCATCGATTAGACAAATATGAATACCACCTAGATGACTTGCTTGTAATCTCTGGAATTGGCAATCTTCCTACGATAGAAAAATTTAATCATTTTATAAAACTAGATCAAATATATGTGAATAATCACCTTAATAATATACCTTTCCCTAAAAGGCTACTCGCAGAATCTGCATGGGATTTACTCGTTTCCGTATCCTTACTTGCCGCCGTACACACAGAACTATGATCATCAGGCGAAGTGAGAGGTGATTCCGTAATGGTGCTCTGACTACCTCGGTGACTTATGCTTTTGCGTCCTAATCTTTCGGGAAATAAATGATCCAAATCGCCATACTAGAATAATTTAGATTCATATTTAAATTTGCATGAGAATGAAAAATTTAACCTAAACATTAAACTTACCTTACTATTATTAGTACTGCCGTACATGATAATTTTCCCTGTTGTTATGTCAGTTGCAAAACCGTTACTCTGTGCGACGAAATCTGGACTGAGCAACTGTTGATTGCCAAATTTTTCTTCTCTCTGTCTCTGCATATCAAAAGTCATCGCTAACGAAAAATATGCATACTCTATGGCTGCATAAGTCAGAAGATATGGTATCGTCACTATCGGCGCTAAGGTGTTTATTTCTCCAATCAATATGAAAATGACTGTGATGACAGAAAACAATATAAGTGCAAAAACCGGAACTTTGTTTGGTCCTTTCTGTTAAATATAATAATATAAATTAGAATTATTTAAATTTTTAAGAAAAATTACAAAAGTTTTAAAATGATCGATTACTCCGTGTGCTAAAAATTTTATCAAAGGTATGACTTTTTCATTTGCTATACTTTGGATGATTCTCGGAGTGGCATAGAGAGAACCCAAGCAAGTTGACATAGAAGAAATATATAACCCAGCCAGAAACATAACACCTAAACTTGAAACCTGTCAACACAATTTCTTAATAAAATCTTATATACCCGAATTTATATTTAATATTTTAAAAAATTAAAAAAAAAGCATATTTACTTTTTCGGCTATTAGATAATCTGTTTGAAGGGCGTGCCTTTCGCAAGTTGCTCCTAATCCCATTATGAACATCATGTAGATAAACAAACTAAAACATAATTGCATTAATATAGTCATTTTTAAAGTTAATACTTAATTATCGGTATTCACTATTTATTAGAAAGCTAATTTGTAATAGAATAATCAATTAATTTGACTGTGCTAGACCGAGGTCTACCAAGCCAACACAAACAAAATAGCTGGCTTACAAATTATCACTTTATTTAACACAGGGTTTGTGTTCAGCAAATGAGGGCTCATATGAACTCTCAACAAAGACTCATCTACACAACCACGTGTCCCAGAATTCAATATTACTAATCCCTTCACTCTCCTTCCTCCTTCGCGTAGCGTAACACAGTTCAGACTCGTCACATTAACACGCGAAGAATGGTTTGTTTAACAGTCTACTCACTAGAAAATCCGGCACTTAAATGATCAGGTACCAGGCCAACGTCTATTCCTAGTCGGGAAATCTTCGCTACCGTCAATGTCTCGGGTATTATAGCTTCTTTAATTGTACAGTCCACTCAGTTTCTTCTGTGTACAGCACGAATGAACTTCGATTCTGTCCCCTTCTCTCGATGTTCGAACCCTTTCTCCTTTGGTAAGTTTCGGCTTTTCTCGATGGCATTATCTGAACCTTTATGAACAGCAATCATTCATAGACGGAAGGAAAAAAGGAAAAGATCCCTGGCACACACATGTACCTGCTATATATACCCCTGGTTTGCCAAGCCCACCTGACCTCTTCGGTAGCCAATCAAAAGGTCCGGTTTCAAACAAAGGAGGGAGGTAGAGAGTAAGGATTACACGTGTCTGAACAGACAACAAACACAAAGCAACAAAAAAAGACCGACACAATTGAAAAAAATAAAACTTAAGCCTAGTACAAATGATAATAACTATACAAATAATATTTATATACAATACTAAGAACAACCAATAAGTGGCGGAGCACTAAACAATCTGCAGAGAGGGAGACAAATGAGGCACTTTGTCCTCCCCTGGGATCGAACAAAAATTCCAAATTATAATTGTAAAAGTGAGATATGTAATTTTATTTATTTATTTGAAAATCTTTGGCCTCACTTCAGGCCATCTTCAGTGCATACAAAAAAAAAAAAAAAAAAAAAAAAAAAAAAAAAAAAAAAACTTTCATACCAAATGCTATCCCCTACTTAGTATTAGTAATGAAACTTTTGCTTAGATATTAAAGTCATCTAATCTGTTGGAAGATTTTATATTCAGGAAAGATAAGATCAATGTATAACATATAAAAGTATACTTATAAGTCTACTTTTTGTATATATGGAATATACAAAGTATTTATGGCTTGCTAAATTCATTCAGATGATTTAAAAGTTAAGTCATAATAAATGGATTAGTTATATGAAATTCAAACTCTGAAAAGCATTAGGTCGAGACTCCACTAACATAAAATAAAGAGTAAAAATCCTCACCATAATTATTTTTAATCACGTGACTTATTTTGTGCTTGGATTGTAATGGAGGTCCGGCTCTAATTGCATAGTTTTTACAGCAACAGTACTGCCATCAATTGTTGAAAATAAACCCATTATTGGCTTGCCTACTTACTACTTGCTTGCAATTTGGCTCACCAATTGAAAAATTTGGGCATTACTGCTATAGATTAAGCTTGGGCTTTGTTCATTAATTTGTTTAATCTCTCTTTATAAAACATGCTAAACTAATACAGGTAATTAAGTTTCATTCAATTCCAACAACACCATGGTGCATAACTTTTACAACTAATCCATTTATTATGACTTAGCTTTCAAATTATCCAAATGAATCACTTTGTATATTTAGACTTATTTATTATACACATAATATTATTCATAGAATTGATTTATCAACTATTTTAAGAACAATCGTTAGAATTTGAAAACACTAAACCGGGTTCCTACTTGCAAAAATTTACAGCTGAAAAGGGGAAGGAAAATAGAAAAATTTTCCATAGTAAAAAACATCTCAGAAAATAGGGTCAATAACCAACAAAAAAAACAAGTTCAGTAAAACATCACTTGTAAACACAATGGCATAAAGTTTTCATTCCATTATCAATAAAACTGCGTCGAATAATTCTGACTTTGTTCTCGTAAAACTAAAACTTACACAATTTGAAACTTGTTTTGATATTTTATTAGAATTATCATTGATAAATATGATTATTTTCAATGTACTTACTTAAGAGGAATTTCTTCTCACGAAGACACAACTGATTAGTTAGAGTACTGCTGTGTCCTAAACATTTCTGAGACCAAACCAACAGTTTAATTCAAAAACTTTTTCATAGTTTTATTTATTTTTTTAATTTTATATAATACAGTGCATAAAAAGAAAGGAAAACTCTCCCATCAATACTGGTGGCATTTACATCTTCTACAAATGACCTTTTGGGAATAGAATCAATACACAAAGAATTTTTCATTTTCTGTTTTTTGTTGTAATTCTTCTGTAAGCAGAAAATCTTTTTAAGGACTGAAGAATGATATTGAGAGTTACGTATCACTAATTATCAAGACAACGTTATTAAATTATCATTATTATTTTATGTCAAATGAGTGTAGATTAAAATCGGGCTACTTTGCCACTGTTAATTTTAAACAAATTCTAAATGATTTGGTACTACAGGTAGGCGTTATGCGTCACCTCTCCAACAGTTGTTTAGCATATTACTAAAATATCAAGCTTTGGGATGTTTGTACATTATTATTTTAATTACTGATTAACAAATTTCATAATTAGAAGCATGCTATTCAAATTTACAAAGAATGCTATCTAACTGGCATTATTGTAAAAACTATTTTCAAGCATTTTTCTTTTTAATATTGATAAATGTATTATAAATAACAAAAAATTCCAATTACTTATTGATTAGGATTGTTTAATTATTAGTAGCATCGGGCAGCATAGTATTATATTGAATCCTAAATTAAAATATTACTATACAATTTATCTAAGTTATATGAAATAATATATATTATGTTATATTATCATCATGGTCATTACCTAGTTCCAATGGAAGCCAAGGTACCAACAGGTATGTCTTTGGAAGGATTGTACAGGTCACCACCCATATTAACTCCTGCTAAAATACCAGTCATGGCAGGAAAAAATATTCCAAAGACTGTAAACCAGTTTTCTCCTGTTAGATATTGAGGTCCAGAGTTGTTATAAAAATTATTTAAATTATATCCGGTTACTCCACTCTCTGTAAAAACAAATTAATTTAATATTTTTAAAATGTGCTCGATATAAAATAAATATATATGAATATCCTTTATGAGAATATTTTATATGATGATGTGATACAAGTATGATAGAAATATAAACATCTATTAACCTGATTTTTGATTAAAGACAAATAATCTGATGGATTATACAGGGCTATTATATTGGTGCTATGAGTAACCAGTATGGTTATATCTGAATTGTTAATAATTCTGGAGGTAAAGATCAAATAAGGGTCTGGATAAACTGGCAATGCATGCACAGTATATGGGAGTTGTGGGTTTGAGTTTTTTCTTCTGGAACTTTCTAAATTAAAAACTAATTAATTTATTATTAAATTTATCAAGAGATGGCACCTAATGCTTACTTGCTTGGCAAATTTACTGAGTATTTAGTTTTTAAAACGATAGCCATATTATAGCCCGATATAATCCAGATAGGATATACACACTCTATTAAGGCTCTCTTAACAGCTATTGAATGATCATCGTGGAGTAGATTCACTATCTTGGAAGATATACTGTATTTACAAATATATTTTCCAAGATAGCGGACTCTATTCTGTCTTCAAGCATTACAAAACATATTCATTAAATAAGAGATGTATTCAAGAAGTTATAGGGCGAGCAAAAAATAACCAAACATGTTATTAAATTTCCATACAAATTTTCAGAAAAATTATTTCAAGCTTTAATACACTTTGGCTTAAGAAATATTTAGGAAACTCAGTTTTTTGACTCATATGAGTTCTAGTAACTAAAACCATTTTCCTTCTGAAGTTGAAACTTTCATTCTTTGGCAACCCTTCCTAAAAGAAGCTGAATTTTCTAAATGTTTTCTGAATTGGAGAAATCATTCAAGAGTATTGAAGTTTGGAGTGATTATTTTTAAAAATATTAAATAAATTTCTTTATATCCTAAACATATTTTGATTTTTTGACCCAATTTTTAACATGCCTTATGTAATTACTAAAGGGCAGATTTTGGAGCAATTGATCTTTCCTTTTGCTTCATAGTATTGACATAATATCGAGTATTTACGTGTGTTTCCCCAATAGGACCCTTTTTACTCATTTTTGCCAAATTTGCTCATTCCGTGGAATTTATTCAATTAATAATTTTATGACATTTTTCACTTTTTGTGCATTGTATGTATACTCACTACTATAAAACATGCATCGCCTTTAGCAGGGCTTCCTGACAGGGTCGGTATAAACCCCTTAGAGGTCAATAAAAGTTTGAAAGAGGGTCTCTGAGTTATATATTGTTCATGCATATATAATATTTTAATATTGTATACGCATTGTACATGCCCCTCTACCTCTCAAATATACTTACGGTATTGTATTCCAACAGTTGTCCTAAATTACGTCAGTTATCCAAAACATTCATTATTATTAACATTAAAGTATTTTGACAAAATATGACATCTACAATATGTACTTTAATAAATCTTGTTTAAAAAAATATATTTAATTTAGCTGTTTGTAAACTATTATGAGTTTTGAAATTTAATAACTAAATATGTATTCAAATAACATTGAAAATATTCAGAATATACAGTACTTTGATAGAATACCTGGATTAATATGTACAAATGTTCCAACGGCAAAGTCCAGAGCTGCTAAGAGTAAAACAATTAAAAGTGCAAACTGTAATCGGATAACCCATTTTACACCGGCAAGATTGATACCTTAAAGAAAGAAAATTAGTTTTAAAACGAATACACAGATAATAGGGCATATTTTATTAATTACATCTATTGTCAAAATCACTCACCTAGAAGTAAAATTATTAACAACGTTGCTATTAATCGCTGCAACCATATATTTGCAATTTTTAACAACTGGGATACGGATTCGGCAAAACCTATCACGTGTAAAGCGCAGCTCACTGCCTAATGAAAAAATTAATAAAGTATTATTAATTTAATTATTTTTTTATGATACTAAATGAATTAGATCTTTATTAATGTCAATAAATTTCATAGCTCAAATATCTGAGTTTCTCTGATATTCAGATAACAATTTTAATTTGATAGCTTTTGGGAATTTGTGTGATGATGGAGTCAATATTTTCAAAAAATGGGAATGTAAGAGTCAATAATGAAGAAATGAGAAGAGAAAAAAATGTAAGAAATGAATAACGAAGTTTCAAGTTAAACTAACTATTACTGTTGCTGTAGAGTATTTAATTTTCCCAACTCAGAGGGTTCTGGAACATGTTCTACTGCTACTGCTGGAGACAAAATTTGACTTGCCATTTATTAAATAAAAAGTTTTCACACCAATTGCATAGCTCCAGTATGTAGGCAACAGAGTCTGAACCTGTTCCATCACTGGATAATGATATCTTAACGTGTTGACAACTTTTGCGATCACAAAGTTTAAACAATGCACGTGCCTCAGGATAATGTATTCATGCAAGATGGTACACCACTTTAAATGGATTTTCGCAGATGAACAGATGATCAGCCATTACTTCCCAACAACTTAGCCTCCTCATTCATCTGATCTCACACCATGCGACTTCTGGTTATGAGGTTTCTTGAAGGATCAGCTCTACCATGGAAGATGCGCATCTGTGTCAGATTTAATCCTTCGAATTTTTTTGACTGCACATTTTACACAAAACAGAACATGTGAAATACTATTTAACCATTGTGACAAAATGTGTTATTTGGAATTATTCATTAAAAATTATTCAAAAACAATTCCTATTTCTAAGTAACGCCTTAACAAGTTACTTTTGTTTTCCAGACTCCAAACCAACAAGGCTACTTGCGCCTCCATTTATTAGTAAGTAAAACTGGTGGTGATAATTTTTTTCGCTACTTCAAATGATTTAAAAACTGGCTAAACAATTGGCGATTTTTAAAATTTCCCAGAGAGATCTCCGCTATAGGCGACTTTTTGTACAAAAAAATTTTATTTAATAAATGGCGAGTGCACCATCTGAAATACCTATTGTCTGAATGTTGTTTCATTTTGATTAGTAGAACATGCTCTGAGTTGGGAAGTTGTTATAATAATTATAATAATTAATTACCAGCAGAAAGAGGAACTGGATGTGATATAGAGATTAATAGGATAGGATACAAAAGCATAAAAATAAATGGGATAGGAAAAACAATATTAAAGTTTTCATTGAGAGAGAGAGAGAGAGAGAGAGAGAGAATCATAGAAATAATGGTGAAAGAAAGCAGATATTAGAAATAATTATTGGATAATGTAAACGACTCATTGTGGGAATATCTTTTTGTAACAAATTAGTAGTCTATGATCCAGTAAAATTTAATAGAAACATTGCAATCAGAAATAAGCTAGATACATAAAAATGAATACTATTGATATTACACATTGATTTTTGTATCTATTCAACCAATCTATCACAATTTATAACAATTTTTTGTAGTTTATTACTGTCCCAATAATGGTTAATAGTGGAAGTAATATTGCCAGGTGATCAATATTACTTCTCTTCAAGTCAAAAAAACAGATAAGTGTGAGCCTGTTTCCTGTAAGGTGCTGGAGAGAATGCAAGGAAGATAGAAAACAAATAAGTGAGAATAAGCTACTAAGAGAAAAGGAAAAGAGAGAAAGAAAAAAGAGAAGAGACACTTGGTACCAGAACTGAAGGGAGAACAGACTGAAGATGGAATCTTAAACAGTTTGGATATTACAGCAGGTTTTCCCAATCTGTCATCTCACATTGCTGGGGCTATCACTTTTTTGTGTGTAGTTTTTGTTTTGTATTTTTTTCATACAACATTATCTATATACATAAAAATGTAAATGTTCTTTTGTTCAAAATCTTAAATCTCTGAAAGTTCTTAACCAATTCCTTTGAAATTTTGACACAATGTTAAATACATGCGTGTTTTTATATTATACTAGCTGTACCCAGCCATGCATTGCTGTGGCTCAAAATGTATCTATTATAAATATATAACACTCCATGCGGGAGGGAATTTCGAAAAATTCCTTGTTAGTGTACATTCTCTTGATGTACCCTATTAAAACGCAATCAAAAACGCAAAAAACCACATCTAAAATAGTATAATAGAAGCAGAGTTCTTCACGGTAAGCCTTAATTTTGTCCCTCTCCCCTGCGGGGGTGGGAATTTTGACATTTATATAATATAAAAGCACATGCGTATTCGAATGCAACATTGTGTCAAAATTTCAAACCAATCAGTTAAGAACTTTTGGAGATTATTTAAGATTTTGAACAAACGAACATTTACATTTTTATTTATATAGATAAATGTTGAAATTCACCCTGCAGGGGAGAGGGACAAAATTAAGGCTTACTGTGAAGAACTCGGCTTCTATTATACTATTTTAGACGCAATTTTTTGCATTTTTGATTGTGTTTTAATAGGGTACGTCAAGAGAATGTACACTAAGAAGGAATTTTTCGAAATTCCCTCCCACATGGAGTGTTATACATTTATAATAGATACATTTTGAGCCACAGCAACACGTGGCCGGGTACAGCTACTATTAAATAAATTTATTTAAAAGTCTATAGAAGTAAGCTTCATAATCTAGTTAGACTCAAGTATCACAGACATGTGTAATCATTTGTAGCATATAAGACCATTTGTTCAATAAAGAACACTCCATTTGGCGCACATATACACTGTGAAGACGAAAAGCAAGGGAAACCAAACCACTAAAAGAATGGAAGAACTTTACTTAATACAACTCAAACTTATTGAAACCATGTTAGGAAATATAAATATTAGTGTGACTATAGAAATTTGATTTAAGACTTGTTAATCACATTAAAATGATAAGTATTATGATAATGTTTTAAAAGTTTTTCTTAATTTCAATAATAAATCAAATTCAATTATTATATTAAACTATAAATTATTAAAATTTGATTTTAAAAAAATATATAAGTAATAATAAGTACAGGTATCCCTCGTACGACACGGCTTTAGAAATCCTCCATACAAAATTTTACAATTTTTAAGTGTAAACTTCATTATTTGATATTTTTTTTATTCGAGCAAGTGTATGTTTTGTCTCAAATTTTATCACAGATTTTATAATATTGAAACTTTCAAATTATTTTATTCTTTTCATCAGGTTTACTTTAATGTAAGTTCACAGAATAAGGAAAACAATTGCCCTAACTTTCCTATCAATCAGGTGTCGTTGTCATTGCTTTCAGACTTAAGCCCTTAAGACTGTAAATGTTTGTTTTCTTTTTATAGATTAAATAAATTTTGCTAAATACATAGATTAATTACCAATTTATACAAGGGATACCTGTATTTTAATGCTTACTTGTCCAAAGCAATATACAATGCTCACGGCTCCACCAAACTGTGCTCCTAAAACATGAGCAATTATGAAATGAACACCACCACTTTCGACATGACAGCGTTCACATATTCCAATTGCTGCTAATGCTGTTATTGTACAAATTATTACAGTCATCAAAACAATTGCTACACTCTGTATTATTCCAGCATTTCCCTATGAATAAATTATAATATATTAGTAAATAAAACTTCAATTATACTTCATCTAAAGTGTTAAATAGTGACTCAACATCATTCAATTTCCACCAGCACACCAAATGAATATTTTAGCAGCCCATTAGTTTCTTCTACCAAAACATTTACATCCTAATAATACAAATCAGTCACACCTCAAACTTCGTGACACATACATCAAAACAAGCTGAATATACAAGTTCACTCTGTAATTCTGTCTGTCTTAAACCCATTGTCCAATAGATTGAACAATATTAAATACAGATACAGTGAGATTTTGTGAATAATTATATATAAACAACTCCTCAACAAACCCAATTTTTGAAATCACAAAATGTGATTTTAAAAAAATATAAAAATATACAATATTGAAGACACATACAAACAAAATTTTTTGTATGTGTCTTCAATATTGTATATTTTTATATTTTTTAAACACAAAAAGTGAATTCTATAATCCTGCTTAATGGAGCATATGTCCCTTTAACCTGAATATACCACCTGTTTTTTTTTCTTAATCTATTTTAGATTGTTTGTTACTAAACAATACACAAAGACCAGTTCATATGTAAAGTTGAAAATGATAAAATGGGACACTGTTTACTTCTAAACATTTTATAGAACTGTGCGATAAAATATGGAAAACTGATTTTTGCATCGATACAGAACCGTATGTTACTATGAAATATAATAAAACTTGATAAAGCAATTGAAAAAAATTAGTAATTTAAACTCTTTTCTGCCTATTTTTATCTTTGTTGTTTACATATCTCCTGCGAAAAAAGCCTAAAAAACAAAATCAAAATACTCATGATAAACAGTACTTTATCAATTAACTGAGTCTTGTTTTATTATTATAACTAATTTAAAACATTTTCAAATAATTTTAACAAAATACACTGTTTAGTAGTAAATTTTCAATGTTATTTTTTTCTATCTAACCTTCTCCTGTGCCAATCCTCCCAGTTTTATCATATTATCAGAACACGCATCTTAATTTTGAAAATTTGAACAATTGTTTGATATACTACTGTCATTAAGTCAATATATTTTATTTTCAACTAGTATAAAAATTAAATGTCAAACAAAGTAAAACAACCTTAATCAGTTATTTTGTTTTTGATCATGTAGGGAATAAGAGTTTTATTTGTCTAAGCTATGTCAAATATTTATCTTATGCCAATAACAGCAAATAGTGTGTAATTACTGATTATATGCTATTTGCTAGCAACTCAGTAGCCAGGATCACAATAATAGAATTGCATCAAACTACTGGCTGACTCACCAGTGGCGTACTGTAGTGGGAGCGGCAGGGGCGGCCTGCCCCGGGCGGCACTTTTTAGGGGCAGCAAAATTTCACAATAAATAATAATAATATCTTGTAAAAATTTGAAACATCCTAATCTATACTTGCATCGCGCCTACGATAGTGCTATTGTCCGGACAGTCTGAGAATCGGTAATTTTTTCATCCGAGGAAATCCTGCAAAACCTGCTGACCTTTTTTTTTCTTGTACGATTCATTCGCNAACTGTCTGCTGTACTACAGATTATCAGCACAATGCTGCAGCAGAGACAGGCACACCAACAATGGTATGTTCAATGATGAATATGGACACAGGAGTGGTGTCACATTGTCTTTTCAGACAAAGCCCAATTCTGTGTACAGATTATGATAGCCATATCTGTATGTGGAGGCACTGAGGGGAACGATCATTGCCAGTTTGAATTCATCTTTGTCTTGTGGGCCCAGCACCTAGAGTAATGATATGGGGTGCTAGTGAGTACACATCCTGGTCATTTCTTGTTTGTATAGCTGATGATTTGGACAGCATCATTACATTTCTGATATGTTAAGGCCTGTGGCTGTGTGCTACAGTTAAACCATCAACTTTCTTTAAAATAGGAAGTACAGTATAGGAAGTTGATCATCTGTGGCCGGCTCTGCCAAGCAGTTTGTTTGGAAACAGAGTTATCATATGGAAACCAGAGCAAATATGATGTCAGAATTTTGTTCATAAACAGGGGCATTCGTAACCCAAGGGTTGACTGTATAATGCACTTATATCAGGGATGGGCAACTTTTTTCTATGTAAGGGCCACATTTCAAAACTTTTGAACTGATGCAGGCCGCATACAAGAGAAAAGAGGGAAAAAAATGCCGGTAAATCACAATTATTTATTCATATATAATTATAAATTAGCATAGGTATATTTCATTTGTCTTCTGGAACTGATGTGAATGTAATACAGTGGGTGATCAGTTAACGAACACTTCCGCGAAAGATTTTTATGTTTGGACAACGAACACATGATCAGATAACGAACACCCCACAGAACAAACACAAGAAGAAGCGACATAAAATAATGAATACCGATTGGACTTCCCTTGTCTTCGGGCAACAATTTGAAACTTTTTGGAGTGTGGGAGATGTTCACATTGATGCTCAAGCTGGTATATACCGATCGGATAGTATTCCTCCGAACTTTGAAACTCTCCCTTGTAATTCCAGCCTTTTATTTTTCTGACAAAACAATTCTTTTATGTATTCGCGAGACTGTCGGGTAGGCACTCGTTAAGTTTTGCGTCTGTTTTTCTTTTCGAAAGGTGAGAGTATAATAGCAAAGGTAGAGAGTGGGCAGAAGATGCCTAATGTTGCTGGGCAGTATGGCGTGAACAGGTCTACAGTAGGCCGCAGTTCAATCTTATTTAAGAAAAATACTGTATAATCAAGAAGACTCAAGCAGCTAAAGGAGTAACAAAAATCACATCTGAGAAATAAAGAACATCGAAGAGTTCATAATGGAACCTGAAACGGATCTGACGACAGAAGAACGCCAAGAACTCTTGAATGAAGAACACCAAGAAACTCGGCGAGATATGTTTTCTTCTGAAAAAGAGGATTAATGCCGATATCTGCTATTAAAGATCCTTTGAAGAAGTGAAAGGATGTCAGAACAACGGTCTTAGAATGGCATCCAAACCAAATTGAGGCTTGGGAATTTCTACAATTGCAATGCTATTAATTACTTATGAAAAATCCTGAAGAAGAGAGAAAAGCAATTCGACATTAGACAGATTCTTTAACCCCACAAACGGAAAAAACATGACTAATAAAAACGCAAGACTGTGTATGTATGTATTTTTATTATTACATATGAATAAATGTAAGAAAGTATATATTTTTTTATTTTTGGAGTCTCCAGAACAAATTAATTAAATTCCCATTAAAACCTATGGTATATCGATAATCGGTTAACAAACAATTCGGATATTGAACAAAGTCTTGAAACGGTTTATGTTCGTTAACCAATCACCCACTGTATATTTGAAATATTTGGTTAAATATTAGTCACTGCTAGATTCAAATTAGTTTCAATGTAAGTCTGTTAGCCAATTTTGTTTTAATTTTTACTAAATTCAATGCAAGAAAAATTGCTCACATACCTAAGTTGCAGAAAATAGTGTTTGAATTTTTGCTATATACTTCCTTAAGCTGGAAAATTGATATTTATTCATATTTTATACTATGCAAGCTGCAAAAATATTAATGCAGGCCGTGGGTTGTCCACCCCTAACTTATATCATCTAGATATAATAAAAGATATATTTTAATAAATTTTGTAAATATTTTGATAAAGTTTGTCAATTTATATGTACTGTATATACTGTACATTTATAATTTTCAGATAGCACAAATCCTAACTGCTTAATAGTCTTTGATGTCAAATAACACAGTAAGCATTACTTTCCTAGCAGATGGTTGTGCTTTGAATTTCTTTAGTTATGATGAACCAACATGCATCCATTACATGTTTGCAGCTTTCCCTGTGGCAGGAGATTAAATTTGATATCATATCTTATCTCCTGCCACAATTTTCACGAGAAATGCATTATTCTCTATAAGATAATACAATAACTGTTCCAGTGTCACAGCAATCATTGTTTCTTGTCACACAGTTATACAGAACCTATTGGCAACATAACATATAGTATTTAATATCCCTTAACATTAATGCTTGGCATGATTAGTAGGTCAAGAAGACATCAAAGAACATACTGGCTGTCCAAGATAGGAAAACATAGAGAATGATATTGCATAGTGACCAAAAATTTACTTCAACTGAATGGTTAACTCATCAGAATAGTATTGTATACCTAGACCCAATGTTCAGAATGTCCACTGCAAATGAATGAATCCATCTGTCCAAGTGTATTCCATTGCAAAACATGGATACAATCCACCATCGTCACCTTCAACACACATGTTTTTGGTACATATTGTACCAAAAACAGCTTGCATTCATCTAAGTATCTCTGCAACCTGATGAGCTTCTGCTCCAAGAAGCTGAATGACTACTTATCAATCTTTGTTTAGACAGATTCTCCTCTTGGTACATGTCTTCAAGCTTCATTAAGTAATTAACTATACATGTTGTAATCTGCACAACCACCACATGCTAGTTTTGTCCAGATTCATTTCAGTGTCAATCTTTTTTAATTACTTAATGTTAAAACATGCTCAATAAACGTAAAATGTTTATCATCTGATCAATTTTATTGATTAATTTTTTGGAATTTGGTAATATACTTATGATAAAATATTTGGCAGATCCAATTATACTGTGAGCCCGCAGGCCTATCTACAGCCTAAGTGGAGGAATGGGAGAATTTTGCGCAAAATTACGACTTTGTAATTTAATTTCTTAACACGACTGTTATAAAAAAACTATTGCTCTAGAATGGATCACATGATGTTCTCTCTAAACAAATGGAGAGAAATTTTGACAACAAGATGGAAACAGGAAAACATTTGATCGTGAAAGAGGAACAGCTGCTAGTAAACATTATCGGAAGAAACCTATGCTCGCACCTGGGAATGAACTTTCGACATGTCAATAGTAGATCACATGATCATTTTCCCAGGAACCAAGCATAAAAGGTGGAAACATCGAAGTTCCGGGCATGGCTGTCCCATACAAGTTCGAAGGAAGGTGAATAGATTAATTAGTGCCTGAGTAATTGACAACTAGGTGCTAAGTTCAGTGGACCTCCATGAACGGACTGTCCCGGCCCATGCAAGTCAATGATAAGAAGACCTGCCATACAATCACCAGTCCTCTTCGAATTCGTCTCTCTCCGATCGAATAAACGTCATCTAATTTGACCATCGAATATTGAGGTATCTATAGATTCTTGTAAACTCTCTCTTAGCAAAAGTAGCGACAGAGCTAGGTCATTAGGTCAGCATGCGAGCTGATTAGAAACTTTTGTCAATCCACTCCATAGAGGTGTATACGCAACCTCATTTAACTGCATCTAATCTTAGGTTTAGTTATATGTATCATAGGTTTAGCTGTATAATAAACTTTCTTTTTGTTGTTTGTTAAAAACCTGTCTCCTGTCACTCCAAAACACGGACACCTGTCGACTTGTTTACCTCCTCGCCACTCAATAAAAAGCCCTCTGAAACAACAACGTGTGCAGTCTTTGCAGACTGTTGCCGATTAAGTGGTCATCAGGGATAGACCCTATGGCCCTCGGCTTCTCACAATACTATTTTATAAATCAATATAATTCAAAATAATATTTGGCTTACGATATCTATCTATCTAAATATAAACTTAAAATTTTGATATTATAAAATTAAGTTTTCTAAATGTATTACCTGATCTTCATGAAACAATTCCCATTTATCTGAATATTCTTTATTTAAAAACTGATCTTCGTCAGTTTTCCATTGTTCTACTGCACTGCTAGTTGGAGTGCTGCTTAATCCGTAACGTTCCCAGTTAACGGAAGGAACTTCTGATTTTGTCTTACTCGCCATACTTTTTGTCCTAAAAATGATGTAAACTTTTATATTATAACTGATATAAAATTAATAATATATTTAAATTTCAGAAATAATTATTTTCGAAAAAATTTTATAGAAATATAATTTTGCAAAATATGAAATATTAATAAAATTCAAAACTTTCGCATTAAAACATTTATTTTTATTTAATCATTACTTTCCCAGCTCTGTTATACATAACAGAGTGAAAGTATGGCGATTTGTCAAAAAATGACCCCATAATTTTTACAATTTTGGGCTCGCGACACCTTGAAATGCTGAGAAATGCAAAAATATTTGGGGGGTTTTCCATATATATGAATGTTACTGCATGTATATGTTTGCAAAGCATGATCTCTTTACCTTCTTTGAAGCTTAACTTTGTCAAAAATTTCTGAAATTTTGTAGGGAGGTTTGTTTATTGGGGGCATTGATGCTATTAAATTTTGGTTGTTAAAAGTTGACAGGAAGGGAAAATAAAGGGGGATCATCTGTCGTATCTCGAGTAGGGTCAGAATTAATGACGATTTTACTCATTATTAGCATTTATAGTTTTTTTATAAAACCCATCCCTACCCTCAAAATTAAGCTTTTTGCCATTTTATAAAATATAAAAAGATTTTAATAATAAAATATAACAACAGATGGTGCTATACACAGAGTTTTAAATGTTTCTGGGAAAGTTAAGCAACTCATTGCTGGATTTTTTTATTAGCAAGTAATACCATATTTTTTTTACCACGTGCTAAAATGGGGATACATCTTATACTCTAACTTATAATAATTAATAGTTAGATAATTAAAATTACATATATACACAGGATAATATAATTTTTTTTAAAAAAACAGGTACCGAATTTTTCATTGCTTGTTCTGTGACAAAACTGAATTTTGGTCTTTTAAATTGAAGGGGGACCAAAATTTTCCTCCGCCCCGGGCAGCTGACACCCACGGTATGCCACTGTGACTCACAGATGCCTCTTTGGAAGGACGGAAGAGTTTATGATTGCCATACAAGACCAGGTCTTAAACACAAACTACAAAAAGAACATTTTTAAAAGATAACATTTACAGACAACACTTTTAGTAAATACTACATTATGCACGAAAGTATAAAATACATTATCAAGTTTCAAGCTTTCAACACAAACTGAATACTCACATCAATATAACCAAATATCAAACATAAGAAATCCACAGCATGCACATAAACATAAACTGTATGTACATATCCTGCAATTACACTAGAAATACAGTCCCCCAAACAGTCTTAGAAAACAAAACATATAACTGTAACATTATAACAAGCTATAATTACACACAAAGCAATCCATCAGAATAAATCGGATGCTAACAAACTAAACAAAATCACATCTGTAGTGACTTTGTTCAGTTTGATCATGTATCTAAAATATATCTATTAAAGATTACAATAGATATTTTTATGTTTTATTGTTTGCATATTTAACAGGACTGTAACTAGGTTTTCTGTTACCTGAACCAAACTAAGATGCCAGTGTCACCTCTCATTTTGGGATTTGAAATGTTGATGTGATGATTTGCCACTATTCCCTTATACAAACTTTCCTCTCAAGCTCCCTTCATCTGGAGCCAGTAAAGTAGGCCTTATAATTTATTTTTCAAATAATTTCCTAAATAATTCAGATTTTCATGAGTGCATTCCTCTTGGCAACCCTTATCTGGCACATGCCGCATTTGCTCTCCTAGTTGCAGCCCTGCATTTGATAAAAATTAATTTATAGCAACTTTGAAATTACTTTGGAAAATTTACATACCACTATCCAACCAATTCGTAAAAAGACAATTACACTGAAGAGATTGATCATACACGATGTAAATACACCATCCCATGTGCCAAATAAAACTGGTTTTGATAAAAAGAAGTTTGCCTTCCACCATGGTTTGTTGCTAATATTCTTTGAAAAAAAAATTATCAATTAAAAATTTAATAATTACAAACAGATTATCCTATATTAATAACAATCAAACTAAAATTAATTAACTTGTTAATATAACAAAAAAAGAAAGGATTCATTATTACATAAAACATTCCTTTTTCTAGTTTATCAATTCTTTGCAGAAGACAACATTATTAACAAGTTTATAATCTGCTTTAAATAACATCTTGTTTAATATTTATATTCATTATTACATTTTCTACAGTATACATCATACAACAAATGTTCATAGTTCTACAGCAAATTGTTTAGAATGATAATCAAAACCTGAACGCAGACTAACTTGACAAAGGTAGCATCCATAACAGTGTACGTAACTTCATTCTTCACAAGTTTAGCATATGAAAAAATACGTACACTGTTATGGATTCGACCATTGTCACTGTTACGCACACTCAGCATTCATCTTGCCTATTGATCAAGTTTTTCCCTTGTGTTGAAAACATTAGCAAAATATAGATTTGTTTGCTGGAGTTAAGGTTTATTGTGTAATTATTTAATTTAGACCCAGTATGTATGAATGAAATGACAGTTGGCATCTGCATTTGACCTCCTTTTACTTCCATTGCTGTTTCTGATTCCTTGCAATCTTCTGTATTGAATCAAATCAAAAGGTTCTTGAGGTATGTATAAGAACATTCCTTTCTGAGTTTTGTCGTTTTGATTATCAATCATCATCATAGCTATCTAAGACTAGTCATATCGAATTCTTTTTTTTAGCAATGTTTTAATTGTTTGTAACATGTTTTGGTTGTTTCTTCTATATGCATACAGTCAAACTTTGGTTTACAAACATAATTCATTCCTAAAAGTCGTTCAGAAACTGATTTGTTCTCAAACTGAAACAAATAAAGGTAAATATTCCATCACCACCAACTGAAACTGAAATTCTTCACACTTTACAAGAAATGCTATAAATAGAGACTCAACTCTGACTGTCTGCATGAAATATAATCAAATAAAACAAGACCAACAAGTACACTGCTTGCCATTAAAATTGCTACACCATGAAGGCAGCATTCAACAAATGTGAAATTTGCACGAAAGGCACAACATGCTGGGATATTCAAATGATTAACATTTCAATGCATGCTCACAGAGTAGGTAGGAGTAAGGCCACCTACAGTCTGTATAAAAGGGAAGACTGTAAAGCTGGTTTTTCATACAAAAATTGCATTTGCACGTTGGTTGCTTGTGTAAAGGTTTTGTTATGCCTTGTGTAAAAAGGAGAAATGCCTATCAGTACATGTCAGAGTTTGATCGTGATAGAAGTGTGGCCTACGGGGACTGCAGTTTATTGTTCCACACTATTGCTGCTCACATTGGTTGTGATGCCATGACTATCGTAAAAATATGGAATTGAATGGTCCAGGAAGGCCATACAGAATTTAGTGCGGAATCTCAGCGGTCCTTGGTCAGTAACACCCAAGAGGACACATATCATTTTCAATGGCTTCGCAGGATCGTACAGCCACCTGACATACCGAGTCAGGAACTTAGGCCATTTTCAGAACAACTGTCTGCAGTACTACAGATTATCAGCACAATGCTGCAGCAGAGACAGGCACACCAACAATGGTATGTTCAATGATGAATATGGACACAGGAGTGGTGTCACATTGTCTTTTCAGACAAAGCCCAATTCTGTGTACAGATTATGATAGCCATATCTGTATGTGGAGGCACTGAGGGGAACGATCATTGCCAGTTTGAATTCATCTTTGTCTTGTGGGCCCAGCACCTAGAGTAATGATATGGGGTGCTAGTGAGTACACATCCTGGTCATTTCTTGTTTGTATAGCTGATGATTTGGACAGCATCATTACATTTCTGATATGTTAAGGCCTGTGGCTGTGTGCTACAGTTAAACCATCAACTTTCTTTAAAATAGGAAGTACAGTATAGGAAGTTGATCATCTGTGGCCGGCTCTGCCAAGCAGTTTGTTTGGAAACAGAGTTATCATATGGAAACCAGAGCAAATATGATGTCAGAATTTTGTTCATAAACAGGGGCATTCGTAACCCAAGGGTTGACTGTATAATGCACTTATATCAGGGATGGGCAACTTTTTTCTATGTAAGGGCCACATTTCAAAACTTTTGAACTGATGCAGGCTGCATACAAGAGAAAAAAGAAAAAAAAAATGAAAAAATGCAGGTAAATCACAATTATTTATTAGCATATGTAAACATAATATATTGGAAATATTTGGTTAAATATTAGTCACTGCTAGTTTTAAATTAGTTTTGATGTGTCTGTTAGCCGGTTTCTTGTTTTAATTTTTACTAAATTCATTGCAGAAAAACTAGAA
>NW_019384405.1:689060-708127 GCF_000671375.1 Centruroides sculpturatus | reverse complement strand
GGTATATACCGATCGGATAGTATTCCTCCGAACTTTGAAACTCTCCCTTGTAATTCCAGCCTTTTATTTTTCTGACAAAACAATTCTTTTATGTATTCGCGAGACTGTCGGGTAGGCACTCGTTAAGTTTTGCGTCTGTTTTTCTTTTTGAAAGGTGAGAGTATAATAGCAAAGGTAGAGATTGGGCAGAAGATGCCTAATGTTGCTGGGCAGTATGGTGTGAACAGGTCTACAGTAAGTCGCAGTTCAATCTTATTTAAGAAAATACTGTATAATCAAGAAGACTCAAGCAGCTAAAGGAGTAACAAAAATCACATCTGAGAAATAAAGAACATCGAAGAGTTCATAATGGAACTTGAAATGGATCTGACGACAGAAGAACGCCAAGAACTCTTGAATGAAGAACACCAAGAAACTCGGCGAGATATGTTTTCTTCTGAAAAAGAGGATTAATGCCGATATCTGCTATTAAAGATCCTTTGAAGAAGTGAAAGGATGTCAGAACAACGGTCTTAGAATGGCATCCAAACCAAATTGAGGCTTGGGAATTTCTACAATTGCAATGCTATTAATTACTTATGAAAAATCCTGAAGAAGAGAGAAAAGCAATTCGACATTAGACAGATTCTTTAACCCCACAAACGGAAAAAACATGACTAATAAAAACGCAAGACTGTGTATGTATGTATTTTTATTATTACATATGAATAAATGTAAGAAAGTATATATTTTTTTATTTTTGGAGTCTCCAGAACAAATTAATTAAATTCCCATTAAAACCTATGGTATATCGATAATCGGTTAACAAACAATTCGGATATTGAACAAAGTCTTGAAACGGTTTATGTTCGTTAACCAATCACCCACTGTATATTTGAAATATTTGGTTAAATATTAGTCACTGCTAGATTCAAATTAGTTTCAATGTAAGTCTGTTAGCCAATTTTGTTTTAATTTTTACTAAATTCAATGCAAGAAAAATTGCTCACATACCTAAGTTGCAGAAAATAGTGTTTGAATTTTTGCTGTATACTTCCTTAAGCTGGAAAATTGATATTTATTCATATTTTATACTATGCAAGCTGCAAAAATATTAATGCAGGCCGTGGGTTGTCCACCCCTAACTTATATCATCTAGATATAATAAAAGATATATTTTAATAAATTTTGTAAATATTTTGATAAAGTTTGTCAATTTATATGTACTGTATATACTGTACATTTATAATTTTCAGATAGCACAAATCCTAACTGCTTAATAGTCTTTGATGTCAAATAACACAGTAAGCATTACTTTCCTAGCAGATGGTTGTGCTTTGAATTTCTTTAGTTATGATGAACCAACATGCATCCATTACATGTTTGCAGCTTTCCCTGTGGCAGGAGATTAAATTTGATATCATCTTATCTCCTGCCACAATTTTCACGAGAAATGCATTATTCTCTATAAGATAATACAATAACTGTTCCAGTGTCACAGCAATCATTGTTTCTTGTCACACAGTTATACAGAACCTATTGGCAACATAACATATAGTATTTAATATCCCTTAACATTAATGCTTGGCATGATTAGTAGGTCAAGAAGACATCAAAGAACATACTGGCTGTCCAAGATAGGAAAACATAGAGAATGATATTGCATAGTGACCAAAAATTTACTTCAACTGAATGGTTAACTCATCAGAATAGTATTGTATACCTAGACCCAATGTTCAGAATGTCCACTGCAAATGAATGAATCCATCTGTCCAAGTGTATTCCATTGCAAAACATGGATACAATCCACCATCGTCACCTTCAACACACATGTTTTTGGTACATATTGTACCAAAAACAGCTTGCATTCATCTAAGTATCTCTGCAACCTGATGAGCTTCTGCTCCAAGAAGCTGAATGACTACTTATCAATCTTTGTTTAGACAGATTCTCCTCTTGGTACATGTCTTCAAGCTTCATTAAGTAATTAACTATACATGTTGTAATCTGCACAAC
Source organism: Centruroides sculpturatus (assembly GCF_000671375.1). Taxonomy (NCBI): domain Eukaryota; kingdom Metazoa; phylum Arthropoda; class Arachnida; order Scorpiones; family Buthidae; genus Centruroides; species Centruroides sculpturatus. The sequence continues at coordinate 706,132 of NW_019384405.1, read as the reverse complement.
CACCACATGCTAGTTTTGTCCAGATTCATTTCAGTGTCAATCTTTTTTAATTACTTAATGTTAAAACATGCTCAATAAACGTAAAATGTTTATCATCTGATCAATTTTATTGATTAATTTTTTGGAATTTGGTAATATACTTATGATAAAATATTTGGCAGATCCAATTATACTGTGAGCCCGCAGGCCTATCTACAGCCTAAGTGGAGGAATGGGAGAATTTTGCGCAAAATTACGACTTTGTAATTTAATTTCTTAACACGACTGTTATAAAAAAACTATTGCTCTAGAATGGATCACATGATGTTCTCTCTAAACAAATGGAGAGAAATTTTGACAACAAGATGGAAACAGGAAAACATTTGATCGTGAAAGAGGAACAGCTGCTAGTAAACATTATCGGAAGAAACCTATGCTCGCACCTGGGAATGAACTTTCGACATGTCGATAGTAGATCACATGATCATTTTCCCAGGAACCAAGCATAAAAGGTGGAAACATCGAAGTTCCGGGCATGGCTGTCCCATACAAGTTCGAAGGAAGGTGAATAGATTAATTAGTGCCTGAGTAATTGACAACTAGGTGCTAAGTTCAGTGGACCTCCATGAACGGACTGTCCCGGCCCATGCAAGTCAATGATAAGAAGACCTGCCATACAATCACCAGTCCTCTTCGAATTCGTCTCTCTCCGATCGAATAAACGTCATCTAATTTGACCATCGAATATTGAGGTATCTATAGATTCTTGTAAACTCTCTCTTAGCAAAAGTAGCGACAGAGCTAGGTCATTAGGTCAGCATGCGAGCTGATTAGAAACTTTTGTCAATCCACTCCATAGAGGTGTATACGCAACCTCATTTAACTGCATCTAATCTTAGGTTTAGTTATATGTATCATAGGTTTAGCTGTATAATAAACTTTCTTTTTGTTGTTTGTTAAAAACCTGTCTCCTGTCACTCCAAAACACGGACACCTGTCGACTTGTTTACCTCCTCGCCACTCAATAAAAAGCCCTCTGAAACAACAACGTGTGCAGTCTTTGCAGACTGTTGCCGATTAAGTGGTCATCAGGGATAGACCCTATGGCCCTCGGCTTCTCACAATACTATTTTATAAATCAATATAATTCAAAATAATATTTGGCTTACGACATCTATCTATCTAAATAAAAACTTAAAATTTTGATATTATAAAATTAAGTTTTCTAAATGTATTACCTGATCTTCATGAAACAATTCCCATTTATCTGAATATTCTTTATTTAAAAACTGATCTTCGTCAGTTTTCCATTGTTCTACTGCACTGCTAGTTGGAGTGCTGCTTAATCCGTAACGTTCCCAGTTAACGGAAGGAACTTCTGATTTTGTCTTACTCGCCATACTTTTTGTCCTAAAAATGATGTAAACGTTTATATTATAACTGATATAAAATTAATAATATATTTAAATTTCAGAAATAATTATTTTCGAAAAAATTTTCTAGAAATATAATTTTGCAAAATATGAAATATTAATAAAATTCAAAACTTTCGCATTAAAACATTTATTTTTATTTAATCATTACTTTCCCAGCTCTGTTATATATAACAGAGTGAAAGTATGGCGATTTGTCAAAAAATGACCCCATAATTTTTACAATTTTGGGCTCGCGACACCTTGAAATGCTGAGAAATGCAAAAATATTTGGGGGGTTTTCCATATATATGAATGTTACTGCATGTATATGTTTGCAAAGCATGATCTCTTTACCTTCTTTGAAGCTTAACTTTGTCAAAAATTTCTGAAATTTTGTAGGGAGGTTTGTTTATTGGGGGCATTGATGCTATTAAATTTTGGTTGTTAAAAGTTGACAGGAAGGGAAAATAAAGGGGGATCATCTGTCGTATCTCGAGTAGGGTCAGAATTAATGACGATTTTACTCATTATTAGCATTTATAGTTTTTTTATAAAAACCATCCCTACCCTCAAAATTAAGCTTTTTGCCATTTTATAAAATATAAAAAGATTTTAATAATAAAATATAACAACAGATGGTGCTATACACAGAGTTTTAAATGTTTCTGGGAAAGTTAAGCAACTCATTGCTGGATTTTTTTATTAGCAAGTAATACCATATTTTTTTTACCACGTGCTAAAATGGGGATACATCTTATACTCTAACTTATAATAATTAATAGTTAGATAATTAAAATTACAACACAGGATAATATAATTTTTTTTAAAAAAACAGGCACATTTAGAATCTGTTCCATTATGAAAAAACATAATTTTGGCAAAATTTGATTAGTTTTGAATGATAATCAGGGGTTGCTATCATAATCTGAAAAACTGCAACATGTCAATGCTAAGTATAGAATCACTCACTATTGAAAAAGAAATCATACACAAGTACAATGATAAGAGCAAAATGTTGTTACCTCATGCTTTATAATAGTCCATATTGGGTATTCTGGAACAATCTGTAACCCTAGAGTAAAAATTCAGGACAATTTGGGTGAGCAAATTTAGACAACTAAAGAGTGCAGTCTTTGGCTTTGAAGAATCTCTAATAGTACAAGATTGAAAATTTCCAATATTGCTCTGAAGAAGCTTGCTGGTTATCTATGATATCTCAGTGAAGAGTTGGTCACCTTTACTCTTTCATAAAAGAATAACAATAGATATAAAAGCCAAAATAATTTGAGCTCTCCAAAATGAAGATAATGAGAACATCTCAAAATGAATGACAGTCAATCAGGATTTTATTGTTTCAGCCAACACTGAGGTCTTTTGAATATACTTGATCTTGACTCAAGATTACAGAATTGATTCTTGAACTATGGCCTTCTGATTATGAACTTCTGATTGCCACAGAAATGTCCATCAAGTCCTTCTAATGCTACAAGCCAACCAATGCTGTATGACATTGAGCTACATAATGGCTATAATACTAATAAATTATGAAACAATTTGAAAGAAAAGAATCATCCCAGAGCGGGGCTCGAACCTGTAACTCCTGCTTATCATGCAGATACATTGCCAATTATGCTACCCGAACCTCCGGTTTGAACTCATCTTCTTCCAGTAGTTCTAAATTATTTAATTAAAAATTATAATTATTAAATTTATTAAGAGATGGCACCTAACGACTCCCTCTAGTACTAAATTGTTTCATAATTTATTAGTATTACAGCCGTTATCTAGCCTGATGATATACGACATTGGTTGGCTTGTTGTTTTATAATGTATCAGGTTTTAGTGACGTTTGTCCATCTAATGCATTAATGATAAAGCAGAACATGGAGTTGGCTTGATCAAGGAATACAGTCAATTGCATAACCAGGATGAATAGTAAAACCAATTTCTTCTGCAGGATGTCAGTGATCATCAGAAGAGATATCCAGAGAAGGCTTGCCAATAACAATTATTATTCCACTGTGTGAGTACAGTAATACCTCGACTTACACTACCCCGACTTACGCAAACCCGGAGTTATGCGATTTTCAAATCTCTTCGATTTGTCTTTTGTTTGAGCGCCACGCAACTCTCGATTACTCACTCCCCTCACACTATTGTTCAGCTCACATGTTCGGACGTATTGCGCGGAATTGACACATAGCTACAATTTATTTTGTGTTATTTATTTCTGTGTTTGTTATATCTACAGAGACTTGAGAGACTATGTGGTGATTTCTTGTAACCGTGAACGAATCAAAAGACGAGATAAGATTAACGAGAACATTTATTAGCTTACATACATCCCACTTGGATTTTACACAAATTGCGAAATTATACCCAGACTTATGCGAATTCGACTTACGCAATCATTGCTCGGTCCAACCTATCGCATAAGTTTGGGGTATTACTGTATTGTATATTTTTATGTTCAATCTTGTGACACTGTGTCATGCAAATAACCAACTGTAAATTTTAAATTCTTAGTACTGTATTATCTTGTATTTTGTTTAAAATAAAGAAAATTTAATGTTTCAGACTTTGGTAACAACCTCTAAATTTTACCTTAATTTAGCCAAATTTTATGAATATTACTTTTTTCAATATAGGAACAAGTTATGAAAGTATCTTTATGTAACTTTTGCTTTTAAATCCTATAAAAGAACTATCCTAATATAAAAGGACCATGGCATATTAGCACATTCTGGCTTTTTTCAGTCAGAATGTAATAATATGCCATATCAGCAGTTGCTCATGCTCAGCAAGAAAAATTCAATATTTTCAGATGAGAAGTTTAGTGACTGGCACAAAAAAATTTAATTGGGTCACTCTCAGCTACCATGAATGCCACGGGCTAATTGAAGCTGAAGTAAAAAGCAAATACAATGGGGACTTCCCTTTCATCAGAGTCATTGTCTTTTCATCTTTCAATGAACAGACAATACTGTCTGATAATTGTTTGTCCTTGCTATGTTCTTATCAAGAAACAAGGTACAGAAAAACACTAATGATAATATTTTGAAAGAAAAATGTAAAAGTGTGGTTACTAAAAGGGCATCATATATATATATTTTAAAATAAACAACAACAAAAAAAAAAAATCAAGAATCAGAGAATTTGTGTTTAAAATATCAAAAGCATAGAAATTAAATTATCTACAAAGAAAAGCAAACATATTCAGTATATTAATCAGAATAATGATCATAAATTCCAGCAAAATTTGTTTATTGCGAACATTTTCAAACTTATTGAAAAGGTCTTCCTTAGGCTAAGTTAATTTACATTTAAAATCAAAATAAATCTAATACAGATAAATTGCGAGGTGTTCACTGCAAGAAATCGAGATTCGAATCCATTGTAAATCCCCAAATTTATCACAGATAGACTAGTTTGAGTCGGGACGTCGTTCCTCAATTCTCGTCCATGCCAGATTACCGATCCACCCGTAAAGTTGACTGTCTGAACAGATGTGTTCGCCCAGTATACCCGAACTGGCAGATGTTAGAACCGACGGTCGAGGTATACTGGTAGGTGCGTAGCCAGCCGGCTCAACCTCGGCCGATCTTATTGTCCTAACGTTACAATAGTCTTCAATTGAAAGATTTGTTATGCTTTTATTTATAATTGCTGCTTATATAAACTGTATATTTATACCGTAGTCTCCGAATAACATTTTAAAACCTCTAATTCAAATTCTCTTGATAAGTTGGTTGCATAAAATGGTGCTCAAAGCATTATTCAGCTACAGTAAAGCTGATTTTTGTTGTTATTTTAAGAAATTTGTATTGTTCTCATTATGTAATACACAAGCTTTAATTGTTTTTTTCATGTAAAAATAAATGTTAATGTTAAATAAACGTAAACATGTAAAAATCCGAGAAAAATAAAAGTTTATAAAGTAATTAAACCTTTCATTTTTCTCAATGACACATTGTAATAATTTAAATTCAAATAATACACCAAAGACGGATGTGACGTAATTAAAGGCCATATGTTTACTTCCTGTTATATAAGGACTAAACTTATAACGTGTAACACAGAAAATTAATGATACGTTATTAAAAACAGGAAAAAATATTTAAAAGATTTCACATTTAATAATATTTATCTTTCACTTACGTTCAGTTATCACTTATTGTCATTATTTTTCGCGGCAATAAGCGGATTTTCTCCAGACGTCGCTTCTGTGTGACGAAAAACATATCTAATCGTCCAATTACGTGGCGAATAGAATAAATAAATTCAAAAATTTATCCTAAATTAACTTTCCATATGGCAGACGACGGATAGTGAGACACGTGACTAACGTAAGCGAATGAGTGAATGAAGAATCGTTACGTCCGAGCGAAGATAGCGTCGAAACGCCACACCACTCTGCCAGCTCTCAGAAAATTGATAATTTAAAAATACTGTATTCACAATCGATTTAAACTATATTGTTTTATTAAATGTATACAGATGTATTTAATTAATATTATATATAAAGATTTACAAAGCGCGATTGAATATTGACCGTAAAGTTTAGTTTGCCGCTGGATCCGAGTTCGATTTCCACGTGGAAAACAACTTATCGCGGGTTTTTTTAAACATGTTTTTTGTCACGTGGTACTTCATTTCGAGAGGATTAGGCAAGAAGTGATTAGCGACAAGATTTCGGAGGTGACGTGACCTTACTGTACTTATATTTTTATGCTTTATATCTCGTTAGAGAGCAGAAATCTCGGAGCAAGGAAGTTTGAATCTTTTCACCTAGGCCTCCTACTATACTTTCGTGTGTCTATATTTGAAAATAATAAATTTATGAAAACTATCCTAGCTGTTTCTTAACATCTTGGATGGTTTTATTATAGTTTTGCGTCTATAGGACAGAATATACTGGCGTATAGAAAAGACCCGGTGTGTGTTCCATTCTCGCAGAATTTCGCATCCGATCTAGCGATAAAAAGGGAAGAAACGTGGTTCAATCTTTTCACCATGGTTTCCCCACTATTGTCACCAAATAATGAAAACGGCGGGTAATCCACAAGAACTTTTGCGAGTTTGGTTTGCATCTTATTCGATGAAAAAAAGTCGGGCGTCAGTAACTATTGAAACTCTTGTTATGGTATGTCAAAAATGTTTTATTGACACCCAATACAGATGTGTATTGTGTTTGCTGTTGTATTAATAAAATACCGTACCTCCAATCAAACTTATTATTGTGTGCAAACAAACTTCTATATCTGAATTTCTTTTTGTTCCCATGAGATTCGAGATAGACAGGTTTAACCGTATTTTAATGGTATAATAAATAACTTTTGGCTTTGCTTGAGTTTTCGGCAGAACTCAAAAATGCGACTTTCTTTTCCACTCCCTATTGCAGTGTACCAGGTGATTGTAGTGTGTGCTACCCATATTCAATGCTGTCTATAAATATTAAGCAGTCAAATGCAACCAAATCTAGCACGGTGACATTTCCATAAAAAAAAAGGGACCAAAACTTACTAGTATAGCATTTTTGACACCGCAAGTAATGAAAAAAGTAACCTCCTTTGCTTAAGCGTGCGAGTTTCTGCCAAGTTTTGAATATAAGTGGCCACAAATGTTGAATGCATTTTATCAATTACAAAGGTGTCTTGCTAGAACATTCATTGTAATGCCACTTCAGCTGCACTGAACTTTGATATTGTAAATTTACATACTCCATGAACTCTAAGAAAATTATTATTTGAGGAGACTGGTTGTCTGGGAATCCAACCCAGTTGAGGTTGCAAACTTATCACGTAAGAAGTCATTGTAGAACTCATCACCGCTATTGTTGAACAGTCGATGAATAATGTTTAAGGTTTAGTAACATACAAGTAGTATCACGGAAGTTGAATGTATCCTAAAGTACAATATGGAAGATACTAAGCATTGTTATCTGATAAGATCAGCCACAACCAGGAGCTGATTGATGCAGGCAGTAAAACCAGACTGATCTTTGATTGGCCTTTCGTGCCAGAATGGAAGTGGATTTGTCATGGCCGTGGAAGATCCACGAGGCACATTTTCACCTCAGTGGAACAGTGAACAGTCAAAACTTTGACATCTGGGCCTCAGAAAACCCCCCATGTTTTCCAGCAATTCCACTGTACTTGCCTAGTTAGTTTAGTGTGGATTTGCAGCCACATTTATCCTTGGACTTCAAAGCTAGTCCCAATGATAAATGTTACTTTGAACTTTCGTGTAAAATGGAGCACCAGATATCAGAATATCATCACTGCTGCATACAGTCGTTTGACATTTGACTGATGAGTGTTTAGTTGGGTTTCCTATCGCCTTATCTAGATCTTAATCAGTGTGATTTTTGATTATGGAAACACTTAAGTGTGATTTACCAAGGACATGTTGCAAATTTGGCAGCCTGAGAGTGTCACACCAAAAGTGAGAATCATCACAATGATCTGTTATAGCAGCCTTGAATACAGTACTTATTGCATTTAGGTTTTACACCTTCAGAACAAGGACAACACTGATCAGTATCCCTTCATCACTAAGATCTTTGTATAGCACATCTTGTACAAATAAAATGATGTTGCTTATAGCAAAAAGTACCACAGCACTGAGTTTTGGTACTAATTTTTTTACAGAAATGCCACCATACAAGAGTTAGTTGCACCAGTCTCTCTAGACAGCATTAAATAGGTGTACTTTAATTATCATCACAGAATAGTTTTGCAAATAGCCATTTATTTAACAAAAAGCTTACGGAAAGTCTAGAATTGTGGGAAAAATTGATTTCAAACAATATGCTCAACCTTTGCATACCAAAAAGCTTGCATTTGTTAGAAAATTTAGAATAGTTTGACAGGTGATGGTAAAGATATGCCGATACCACATTTATGAATTGTTTGCCAATTTTTCAATTGATTTATTGACATGCTTTTTGTATAACACATTATAATATAAATGCATCAATTAAAATGATACTTATCTCATTAGAACTTTATAATTATCGTGTATTAGTGTCTATGCCAGGAGTCAATACATCTCACGAGAATAGCCAATTTTTCATTTTGATACAAGTCAAATTACAAAGAGCCATATATGAATGAAAAATACATTTTAACTTCTTTAAGAAATTGGCCATGCTTCCAAACTGAGTTTCTATAATATTCGCTTTACAACAGGAACTTTCCATAACCTTGTTCTCTTTCAATAAGTTAGAGCTACATATCTATAAGTTTTTAAAACCACCACACATTTTTTTCACACTAATCTTCCTTAAAGTGTTTACACATGAGTAGTATTCTTATACAACATTACTTGTAAGTGTAAGCATCACTTAATACAATCATTTTTAACTCCAGAAAATCAATACTCCAATACACAAACAGATAATCATCAATGAGAAAATGGTTTGCTGCATTATTTTTTATCTCCGGCTCCATAGAGCATAGATATCTGGATAAATATTTCGCCAAGATATGTGTAATTCGGTGACCTATCTTTCATTCTCCCCATAGAAAAAATCTGGACTTATAAAATCCATATTTTTCTTCTACGGGGGAAGATGGCACGAGGAACAGCACAAATATTTTGAGTGTCCCATGTTTCGGACCCCTGGTTTATACAGCTGGCAATAAAATTTTAATGATTTACGTAGCGACGCATTGAAATAATTTTAACTTACCAATATATTGTTTTCTTTGTTTAATATCTATTTTTAATAACATGGAGATGATCATATTTCATTGAGTGCACCTAACATCTCAATTCTTGAAGGTCTTATATACAGGGTATCTCAGAACTTCTAAGAGGGGTAGGGTGCACCCTGACGACTCGGAATCATTTAGCAATGTGGGGTAGGAAATGCTTTCATGACGCAGTATATGGTGTTACGCAAAAGTTCCGAGAGTTCTTGCAGGGAATCGTCATTTCGCACAAGGATGCAGAGTTAGCCGATATGCATTTGGTGTACGGGCCTGCAGATTGTAGTGGGTCAGCTGCACAGCGCTTGTGCACGGAATGATATCCGATTAGGCGTATTCCCAGCCATAATTTCTTTGCAAGCCTGCACCAGAGGTTAGCTGTTTCTGTGTGCATCACTTCTTCGAGAAAGCATTTCTGACCCTGCATTGCTATATGATTCCGAGTCGTCGGGATGCACCCTATCCCTCTCAGAAGTTCTGAAACATTTAACTGAGACATCCTGTATAATAATATGAGACATACAAGACAAGTCAGAGGAAATTTTGACTTCATGCATATTTTTAAATTTAGAAAAGAATTAAAAAATTATTTCAATACTGAAATATCTTGTTAACAGGTTTCAGAGTTTAAATTTTTGTAAAATTAAATGTACAGAGTGGTCACAAAATCAGTGTGTCGCCTGTAGTTCTTTGTTGATGAGTGACTATTTTGTTGTCAATAAAACAACACTAGTAATTATCAATAATTCAGTTTATTACATGACAATGTTTTTCGAGACTCTCAATGTCAGATCTGACCTTAACAATGATGTTAAATATATTAAAAAAAAATTATATAATTATTAAACTTTTGTTTTTTGAATGGTAGTTGTTCTACATTTTACATTTTTTATGTCAATATCATTACAGGTTGAACCTTCTTAATCTGGTAATTACTGGACTATAGAACTTGATCTTTAAGACCCCTATATAAACGTATGTTTATTCCATACACTAATTGCAGTATTATCGAAGGCAGAACCAAGCTTCAGGAAATAATACAACTATTAATGCTTCAAAACACAGTTTTTATTGTTTTATGTAATAACAGAGATGCAACAAAGTGAATTTTCTACCTTGGAATAAGTTTTCAAATGAGTTATTACCGATTTTCACCAACCATTGTTGCAATGTAGTTTGGCTTCTGATGCTTTGGTTTCCTCTTAATTTTTTTTTAATCAAATAAATAGACATAACAGATCTACAAAATAGTGGCAGCTGATCTGAAATGTGCCAGACCACAGAATGCCGGATTAGAGAAGTTCAATCTGTATTAATGAGAAACGTTTTATAAAATAATAAAATAACCGACTGAATCCTTGAAAATTACTAGCGTTGAATTTTGTGTTATGGATCTTCTAGTTACGGAATATCTCCATTACAAATCTGGTGGAACCTATATGGCGTGACATCTTCAAAGTTTAGATTTAAGACAAGACAGTTTGCTTCGGAGCATTATGAAAGAGATAATTACTATACTCATCTAATGAGATTCAAGGATTCAAAAGCATTATTGAAAACTGTTTTAATAACTTTTGACTGTTAATATGGATGATGACGTACAGAGAGAGGAACTGAGTCAAAACTAAAATGTGTGTGGAGAATGGAAAGCATACAGTTAACTTGTAAGAGAATGGGAATCATACAGTAATTAGGTGTAGGGACTTTGTAGCCACTCTGTGAATAATAAATGGGAGAGAAAAATTCTTCCACACTACATAACAATTTTAAGTGTGCATTTATTTCAATATTTGAATGGTGGATGTTTTACCAGAAATTGTTACAAAACCAAGTCAAATTCACTGTTTTACAATCACAATGATAAGACATTTTCTACTTTACTGGGAATATTGCGGTATTACTGTATATACCATATGGTCATTTCATTTATATTTATCTTAAGATTTTAATGAAATGACTTCTTATTTATTTATTTATTTATTTATTTATTAGGGTAGGAGGAAGAAATCCTACTCGATAAACACTAATAACGGGGAGCTAAAGTACGAAGAGTTAAAAAGACCTCTAACAGTTATTGAAAAATAAGAAATCTAATTGTAAGAATTACAAGCCACGACAGACAATTTTAAGGATTCCCACCAGATTGCACCGTTATCATTTATTTATTTATTTAAGTAACAAAATATGAAGATAGGACCAACAAGTTGGATTCAAAATAAAAGATGGTGCATCCGGTTGATACCCTGTCTGTCCACCATTTTCTACTACTTGATTTTTAAACAGAAAAGTGACGAGAGTTCGTGTTCTCACCCGCGGCCAACCAAATATACACAATTAAAATGTACATATATAAACCCTTTATAAATTTAAATATATAAAAAAAATTAAAATATATCTACAATTAACGATGAATGCATGTACAACAGGTCAGAATTTAAAATAAAGGAACAAACAATGGAAACACATGCCGCGAGAAGTGAGAACACGTCCGAATGGATCTCGATCAATTAGAATTTGCGATAGTAAATCTTGTTACACGCCACTCATGCGGGTAAATCGATAGGTTTGTTATGGACGTTCTAATCGGATGGAATCCCGATACGATAACAAGACGGATGTTTAGATGTGGACAGCTGTTACCCGTCGCTACTTCACATCAACAATTAATTAATAAAATTCAAAACACAAACAATTCTACAAATTCTAGAATGAATAACAACAAAAAGGTTGGATTTTTTTTGTTTTGTTTTTTTTTATACATCCGATGACACAGCTGCCAACCGTAAAAAACAACAATACGTTTTTTCATCACTTATTCCTGCATAGTGTATGTAAAATTTTCATTTATATATTCACACTAACGTTTACACGACTGCAGAACTGACATCACTCGATGGCCACAACAAGATCTAAACCTTTCTCCTCTCTATCTCTCTACACGGCCGTAGGAAAAAAAAAACTTTAATTATGTTTGTGGTTGGTTAACAGATTGATCGCTAAAAAACACAGAAAACGTTTAAAAAATGATTTTTTTTCTGTACACGTTTGCATGATCAACAACTCACAATGCATACATATTGCGTGTGTGTAAGTGTGTGTGTTTATGTACGTGTATGTGTAGTTGTGTGTATGTATGTGTATGTATATGTATGTGTGTGTATGTGTCAGACTGAATCCTGCAGTCCATCTAACCCCCTAAAGCGCATATATATATCAGAGTAAAATAAAATTAAATTAATGGAGGTATCACCTTCCACTACTGTGCTTACAGTAACCGTAACAGTTCGAAACCTCATCAAATTAAAATTATTACGATTTTCCGGCTTAAAAAAAATATATATTATATATATATATATNTTTTTTTTTTTTTTTTTTTTTTTTTTTTTTTTTTTTTTTTTTTTTTTTTTTTTTTTTTTTTTTTTTTTTTTTTTTTTTTTTTTTTTTTTTTTTTTTTTTTTTTTTTTTTTTTTTTTTTTTTTTTTTTTTTTTTTTTTTTTTTTTTTTTTTTTTTTTTTTTTTTTTTTTTTTTTTTTTTTTTTTTTTTTTTTTTTTTTTTTTTTTTTTTTTTTTTTTTTTTTTTTTTTTTTTTTTTTTTTTTTTTTTTTTTTTTTTTTTTTTTTTTTTTTTTTTTTTTTTTTTTTTTTTTTTTTTTTTTTTTTTTTTGCTAACTGGTTTGTCTTCTACAGTGATTTCTGGTTGAGAAGAAGGCTTAGAATGTCTCTTCGAACATAAATCACCAAATAAAAACATTTCTAAAGGTTTAAATTTAACGAGGACTATTGTTTCTATCTACGTCGACTGTACGGATTGCCCATTCCATTAGTTGAAGAATCAGCTAATCTATCTTCTCCATCTTCCATTGCACCGTCCGCTGAACAAAAATAAAATAAAATTATTTATAAATATTTATGCTTTCTTTCAGTTCAAACATCTTAATATAATTTATTTTTAAGACATCAAAAAAGTTTGAATTAAAAAAAAGAAAGAAACTGACAATACTCTCTGAGTGAAGTCAATTAGCATCTCTTGTTCTCCACTTTCTTCTTCTTCAAGAAAGAAAAAGAAAGTGAAAGGTTGTGATGTATATATGAGTTTACACTTATGAACTAAATTTACTATATATCAATAAATGTATTCTTGTAGGAGGTATTGAGAAGTTGATGGGATAAGGTAATGCAATACAAGGGGCATCTGTCAAAGAGGTGTCTCCTAGGAGGATTTCCTACAGCAAACTGGTCCTATATATGTTACACACAAAAAATATGTGTTACAAAAACAAAAAAAAATTATGTGTTACACACAAAAAAAATCTGAAAAAGTTTACATGGCTAGTTTGTTGGTTTTAGCCACTTTGCTATTGGCGGGCTCCTGTGGAAAGAACAAATATTTACTAAAATATGATGTGATATCAGCAAGTCATGTTGAAGAGATTGACTTGCTCTGCATTTTCAAATCAGACAAGGTATTATAACTTAAAAGTAACCTACTGTTTTCAATCCAGGTTATAGGTGGAAAAATCCAGAAGATAATAATAAGAAAGTGCTGAAAAATTAGCACAAAAATTATCAGGCATGACCATCAAGAAAGGATGGATTTATTCAACATCCTAAGAGGGCAGACTCCTTTGATTGAATTTACTACAAATTTGCTTTAAGGTAATGTTCCTACGACTAATTCAATTCTCTCTCATGACGTAAGAAACAGTAATCATAAAATATCTGCCCTTGTTCTCTTCATAAACAAACTTTATTATTAATCTTTTGAGAGTAGTCACTCTCCATTCAGATTCATTTGATGCAACACCTTTTTGCCACTTTGTGGACAATGCTTATTCCACTCAGCCTAAACCATGATAATAAGCAAAAGCAAATATGCAAAAAACCTCACACTAATGTCAGAAGTGGAATCTAATCCTTTCTTGTATAAGTTCAGTGTTTTTCAAACTTTTTCTGATAGTGGCACTCCAACTTGGTAATTTTTTTTCTCACAGCACCCTTACTTCTTTATCAATGTAGACTTATTGCACTTTGCACAGTTTTAGTAATACACACAAGCGGAGATGCCAATCTGAGAAAAAGGCTGCCAGCAGCACCGGATCATTTGTCACGGTTGGAGAGTGGGGTGCTGAATGGGGGAGCAATTTCCCACTCTCACCATGATTTCTGATCTGATGTCATCGCTCCAATTTTAAGATATTCATAAACTATCTTAATTTTATTCTAAAATAAGTTCTAACGTTACTAGGGCGCTTCATCCATTTATTGACGATTCATAAATTCCCCGTGCCACTGTTTAATTTTTTTTCTTTTATTGATGATTTTAAGCTAAATATTTTTATATATAAATATATAATTAAATTTGTAAATAAATCTAAAATAATTATAAACTGCAAGTTACGTAAATAAAGTTCAGAATTAATTGATTGTTACTTGTTTTAACCGAGTTTTAACATTAGCCAATTAATCCCAGCTTTATCTGTAACAACATGTATGTTTTGCTGATTGAATTATATTTAGAAAATATTTATTTTAGTATTGTCTTCTTACTTAAATATTACTTAATGATATTTTATACTTTCTAAAGATTATTTATTTATATAAAACATATTCTAATTTTTTACGTTCTAGGATTTAAAAAAATATAATTGAATAAATAAACAATTTGCAAACTTGCTAATATTTACATTCTCTATTATTAAAACCAGATTCAACCAGATTATTATTTAACTTACATATTAAATCAAATTCCAATAGTTGTTTTCCAACTTTTAATCTTTCTGATCTACTCATAGATCTGTAATAGTCAGAATTTATATTGTTGACTTGTAAATTAAAGACAAAATTTCTTACCTGTTTGAGAATTATGATGACTCGAACGATCTGGAGGTATACCCAGACCAACAGTATTATGAGTTTGTTCATATTCAAGAACTTCATGATATATGAGTTCTAGCGTATAAAATATATAAAATTAATTAGTCTTTATATTCTAGAATATGTATTGTTTTGATTTTTAAGGTAACATTTTATTTTATTATCTTATACTACGATATCGGACCTTCATAAACAACTATCGAGAGAGACGTAAACATTACCTTTCCATTGTTCGACAGTATGTTCTCTTTCATCCACTGAATGATCATAAGGAGCTGGAGCAGGCTATAGTAAAGAAATAAGAATTATTTAAATAATTGAAGACCAATGAAAGTAATAAGAATTATAATAAATAGATAAAATAAAGAAACTTACGCCTCTGGAATTTAAAAATCAAATTACATCTAAAAGAGTGAAGAATTTGATCTTAAAATAGTTCTTAACCGTTTTTGATTTTTCCAAGAAATATTTTAAACATAAATCTATCAATCTTTATTTGATGTGCTTTCCTTATATCATCAGAGATTATAGTACACGTATCCAAAATAATCACTAAAAATATCCTGAAATCATTTAACCTCTGATAAGGTAAATATTTTAAAGTATTACTATTTAATATTCCTGAAGTTTACCATCCATTTCAAAAGTAACTGAACTGCATACGTGCCAGGCAGAATATAAATGTAGACCCTTCCAGTATTATTGTTTGGCTGTATACATAATTTATTTTACATTGCATAAGTGTGTTGTTATCAAGCAGTCTTGCATTAATCATTTTCCCAAATCAAATTCTCACGATAAAGCAATGCAGCTGTTAAATATTCTTTCAAATGTGAGAACTGGACAATATCTAAATCAAAATAATAAAGGAACATACTATTGTTTTCAATAGCATCATTTGTCAGCAGCAATATCTATCAACTTCCACATATGGAAATTGATAGATATAACCTGGAAGCATCAATTTCTGTATGTACTTAACGTCAAAAAATGACACTTTCCTGCAACCTTCTAACCTGTTGTACCCATTCTACTGTTTTAATATGACTACTACGGCCAGATCAGTTAGTCGTTACAAGTTCCTACACTGATATAGTAATCATGTGCCTCTGAATGGATTATACTATTGTCTGTAACATTGAACACCTTGAAATCCATCACCCTCAAATAGATCTACTTCTGCAATGCAGAAATAGCCACCTACAAGATGTCATCTTTTAGAACTATTCTACACAACCCTCTTGTGCATACAACCTCTGGCTCCTTCAAAAAACCCAGGTATTTACATCAAATCGCAGTCTAAATGTGCTCTCTCTCTCTCTCTCTCTCTCAACAACTTATGGTGTATAACTAATTGTTTATTCACTGTAGATAGCTTGTATTTTTCTTCTTCTCAAATAAATGGATATTTGTTTGTTTAACTGGTATCCGAGTGATTCACTTCCGTCTCACTGTCAAGCCAACCTCCTCCATCTGGAATCTAATTGCATACACATGCGACTGCTCGCGTAACTAAGGCAGAATAAGAATAAATCATCACAGCTTGTGTGTCTGTTCACCGGGCCAGAAAGGTGTAATCCTGACAAGGGCACTATGAGGTGCCAACTCTCCGTTCAAACAAACTTAGCAAAACTGCCAAACCTTCCAGCTATGGAAACAAGTCTGGCGAGATGAGAGATCTTGGAGTAGTTTTGATGGTTTTGTGAAGGTAGAACATATATCCAAGGTCACTCAAAACCAGGCTGCCCAACAACAAGCACTGCTGACAAAAATATCAATAAAGTTTGCTCTCTTCTGGCCAGAGATTCTAGTGTGACAAAATGAATGAATGATAGATGAACATCAATAAAGACTACATAGACCGTTCTTTGGAAAAAGTTACAAAAATGAAAAGTCTTTGAAGGTTTATATCTTGTTTCTTCTGATTCTATGTCACGACTTGGTGCATTTATAGACACTTGGCAAATAATTCCATCACCTACATTTACTTCTTACAGAAACGCGTTTCGGGCTTTCGCCCCTCTTCAGTCTGTTACGTCGATAGTTGTGACTTGTGTGTCCGTACTTCCCGCTCCCTTCCCCTCCCCTCTTTT
>NW_019384405.1:622661-688756 GCF_000671375.1 Centruroides sculpturatus | reverse complement strand
ACAAATTTGAACATTGTTCGAATTAAATTCGAACAAATTCAAACAAAACATTCAAAATAGAAAGCCACTTTCAACCACTTTCAAGCCCATATCTCCTGCACCCTTATAGCTATCGAGATGCAACCACCCCTATGCACGAATAGAGACTTGGGGCTACTACCACATACAAACACCATTCATGTGCGATGTGTAGTTTTTGCGAAAAAGTGAAATATAGGGACATACATGTCCATTTTTATATATATATAGATGGTCACACCAATTCAAATTAATCTTGCTGATAAAAAAAATTTAATGCTCTTTAACTTTTGAAGAGTTTTCATGATAATATTATAATACAGCATTGTAATAAATAACTACTGTTTGTGCAAAATAGTATAGAAATAGAGTTAGCAAACACTAATCGCTTTATGGAATTTGTTGGATGGTAATTTTCAAATTGCAGACTCATAAATCCTCACTGTCATCCGTCTGTTCTTCATTAATCTCAAAAACAGAGACAGACAGATAATAATCAAGACCAGATACGGAAAGCTTGGGGGTCGGCGGCACTAATTAATTTTTAAATTAAAATACGATTAAAAATTGCAGCCCACAATTGTGACAATGTTACAATAAATAATTCAGATTTTACTTATTTTTAACTTGTTGTTACTTAACAAAATTTAATAAAACTGATTACTTATAAGTTTTTCCCCCTCCATTAAAACAGAACCTTGCAGTGCATCTTAGAATCAAGGATATACGGTATTTTAAATTGATTCCAAAATTATTTAATTTTATATCATCATTAAAAGTAAATAAAATTAAAAGATACGGTCAGTTCCAGGAAACAGAACGGCTCCTCTGATCATTTCTCCCATAATGCAACCCACTGACCAAATATCCACTTTAAAAGAAAGAAAATAAAATTAATAAATTAGTTATATTGTAAATTTAGAAAATAGAACAACATATATTTGTATTTTTGTTTAATCCTATATAATTATTCTTATGTAGTAAAACATTACATTATATAAATATGAGATGTTGCTAAAAAGAAATGAGAATTATTTTTTAATATTATATATTCTTTTACATATAACAATTTCAATATTTATTCTCTTCAGAGTGCTTTCAAGCAACACCTTATACGCTATTCATTTAGATAAACCAGAGTCCAAAATAGTCACAGAAGTCTTCAGAAGAGACCATCTTCAAATGTTACAGTGTTCTGGATGTCCACAGTCTTCAAATCTTTTTTCTAAAGTAGATAAATTAATTTTTGGGAACAGATAAAAATCATGTCACAAGTCCAACAAGTAAGGTGTATCAAATGTCAAGGTCTTGTTTAATCTTAAAAATTCTCTCACTGCAATGGTAAAATGACACGTTTTTCTGCCGAAAGATAACAATGCTGATTTGCTTCGCAATTCACTTGCAACAACCGATTGCAGCAAGACAAGAACAATCTATAGGATTTCTAAAAAGAATGTTATCATTTTAAATTATTGTAATTATGTTAATTATTACCTGAGAAGTATGCAATATACATCAATTGATATAAAATGTCCTGTTTCATCTTCGTTATGCATATAAACATCTTTATCTGCTGCCTCTAGGAAGCACTGTAAAAAAAAAAATAGCAACTCTGCAACACAAAGTGTTTTGCATTCTGTAGTTTGCAAAGTCGTAGTCAGTTGTCGTTGTGTAAACATATGAATGTAATTTTCAGACAATTTCAAAGTGATTTACAATGTAAGAAAAACATTCTTGTGGCACAATGACGACCCATTCTGACTTTGTGGACTGCAGAACACATTGCCTTTTCAGTTGCGAAGTTTCCATTTTTGTTTATGGCACTTCCTAAAGGCAGTAGACAAAAAGACATTTGAATGCAGATGATAAATGAAATCCAAACAGTTACTCTATCGATTGGTATACTTCCCAGGTAATAACGAACATAATTACAGTAATTTAAAATAGTACCATTTTTTTTGAAGACCCTAAACACAGGAAAAATAAGTTACAACATAATATGAATATTTTTGACATGAGCAACAGAAAAGCGCTGGTAAGCAACAACTCTAATTTGTTTTTAACCTCTCCTCATAAAAAAATCAAGTCAGTTTTCAAAATGCACAAGTTAGCAATTTGTTAACCCTCCAGGAGACAGACCTCACAGGATCTATTTTTCAATTTTTATAGTTAAACCTTCTTTAATTTGTCTTTGGACTAATATAATGGCATGACTCAAACCTTTAAAATACAGTGACAACATCTCAGAATTTAACTTTTTCATTCCATTTTATAAGTCTGAGTCATGCTGTTGTGGTTTATACAAGTTTGGTTTTGAAGAAAGTACAATATAAATCATCCTACAATACTCATCACTACACAGGTATTTACAAATATTTTATATAATTAATTTTATACAAACCGTTCTCTTTATAGCCCATTCCAAGTATAACTTCAGGTGCACGATAGTATCTTGTTACTACGTAAGGAGTCATCATAAACGTTGTTCCAGCTGTCCTTGCAAGTCCAAAGTCAAGAATTTTTAATGTACAATCTGATTTAACTACAATATTACTTGGTTTTAAATCCTGAAATTAAATCAATGAACATTATTTGTAAAATCTAAATTAAATAAGATAAAATAATAATTAAAAACATATATATCATCATCAATCTAACTGAATTGGGGCATGAAAGATACTATTATTGTGATTTTTGTAAACAGAGACTAAAATTGCCACATATTGCACTTTACTTGAAGAGAAGCTGAAGCTTGCAATTTGCACTAAATGCAATTTGGACAACAGTTTAGAGGACTGCTGTCCAAAGTAGTTTTATTGCTTTATGACAATATATGTCCTCATAATTGAGAACAGTGCAAACTACTGAAAAAAGAAAATTTGACCTTCTCTGTTCACTGTAGAGCCTGGGGCCGTATTCTGGTCACTGTCTCTGGTCTCTCGCAAGCCGGTCGCCGATTGGCTAATCATTTGGATTAGCTAATCAGCGACCAGCTTGTAAGAGACCAGAGACAGTGACCAGAATACGGTCCCTGGTCTTCACAACTAATCATCACTTTTTTACTTCTAAAAGAAGTACTATATGGTCATAAATTTGAAATTAATGAAAAGGTAAAAGCAGTGATGCACAACTGGCTACATGCCCAGACAAAATCTTTTATTCTAACAGAATCGATAAACTTCTGGACTGCTATTACAAGCGTGCGTAACAGTAATTGGGATAAGTTAAACCAAAATAAATAACCAAAACTATTGTCTTTGACAAAAATGCTATATATCCCAGGTGTCATAGACTCTCCTATTATCTCCTTGTCATTTCTGAGGAGTCTGTAAATTATATGATTTCTTCGGTAACAAATTCTGGTGTCGTTGCTTCAGGCTATGTCTGTGTAATTTTTGTGAACTGTTGTTGAGAATGTTCAACAAGGATTTGAAATATATTGGAGTCACTTCCAACCCCCTAAGGACTTGAATAAAAGCACATGACAACTTAAAAAAGGGAACTCCCAGTCACATTGTTGACATTTGTATTGGAACCAGATAGCCATGTTAACCTACAGAAAGCCTGGTTAATATAGCCAACTGATAATCATGTAGAATTAAAAGAAATGGATACCTTAGAGATTTACAAATCCGAAAGAACAATATCATTCCTTCATATTTGAGTGTGTTTTCTTTAGCATTTATGCATTTGGATTCCTTTCAAGTGCATAAATGACCAAAGATGTGAAAACACTCTCCTATGTATGAAAGATCTGTTATAAAGTTCCCCGAATCAAGTACTGTTGGATCACAATCTTTTTATTTTTATTGTTACTTTTGTTCTGTTATTTTTTTAAAATCTTACTTTACTACATTGTATATATAAATTGTACTAAATCAAATTTGCATACATGCTTTGAGTTAACATTTAAAATTTAATTTCTGTAACATCATCGTCAGAATGAACCAATATCTGTTTATCAATTTTAAGAAATTAACAAAATGAATAATTCAATTACAATAACGTAATATCTACCTTCGGAATTATATAATTTCTATACGCGATAATTATAATTTTCAAATTTCGGATGAAGTCTTATCAAAAATAATTTTAGAATAAATTTTATACAATAATAAAATAAGAATTTTATGAAATTTATGCGATGATAATATTTAAAAAGAAAATTTAAAATCAATTATAATGAATAATAGATTAATATTACATACTCTATGGATTATTCCAGCAGAATGTAAATGTTTTATACCACATAGCATCTGATATAGAAGATAGGACATTCTTTCATGGTCCAAATCCATCTGGATAACTTGGCACAGATTTGCATCCATCAATTCCATTACCAAGTATCTAATAAAAAATATATAATGAAAGTCAAAATTAAAACATTCTGAATTAATTTACAACTCAAAATATATATTTTAAATTAAATTGAAAAATTCTCTCTTATTTACTACCATTTCATATAAGATATAATGGTGAACATAGTGTTTTTTCAAACTTTTTTAACACATTTTACATCTCATATAAAGGAATATTCTTAAAGCCCGTAATCAAATCGTAATTCAATATGGGACAGCAAAGATTTTATTTTTTAAAGTTTCTCATAGTGTTGCAAATTACATTAATTTTAAACAGATACTAACCCCTTAAGCCCATAACCCGAGATATCTCGGGCAACCCCTTAAGTTAACAGCCCCCCAAAAAATCAGGTAATTTAACATTAATTTTGGCTAGTGGTTTGCATTATATACATATATTCTTTAAACCATTCACACACAGTATTTCCATCTAAGAAAATTTCCTATGTTATCGTTATATGTGTCATACAATATATGCCATTATATATCCAAAGAATTTTATTCAATTACCATCTTCAGTGTAATTCTCAAGGCAACACCAAGTGTTTTGGCTAGTGATGCCATATAATTGAAAATATTGTGAAATATAATAGAAAATATTCTCTGATTTTATGAAAAAAAGTACACTCTTTCAAGTAAGAACTTAAAAACAAACTGACATTAGTATTTTTTAAATATACATTTTTGTTTATTAAGTTAATTAAACTAATCCAAAACACAAACAGGCACTTCTTTATGCTATCAAGTTTTCATTTGTTCAAAAAATAAACAAAAGTTACTTACTATAAACGATGGCCTAAAACAAAATAAAATGATAAGAAATATCCATAGAATATTCCTTATTAATTTATTTTACTTTAATATACTTAAAACTGTTGAGAGAAATGCAGTATCCTTTATAATAATATAGAAAAACTCACAATCACTTACACATCTTGGAAATCTTCTAGTGATTTCTGAGGTGTGAATGCATTGAGAAGTCCAATAATCTGAAATTCAGAACAAATAAAATTCTTGAAATATCATTAAAAAAAATTTATTTGAAATATTCTATATATGTATCCAACTGTCAGTCACTTCTTGTTTAACGATCATACGAGAATGATCATTTTAATGACCATTGTACAATTCAGTGACAAATAGTAAATATGGCAAGTGTCTGTTCTTTAACTGAATAGTCAATTTAGCTAGCAATATGGTAATTTTAAATTGATTGAGAATTATTTTTATTAATAGCTTTACCCATGACTATCACTCAGAAATGGTACACATCAAAAAATTAATACTGAAAGAATAATTCCAAATGTTTTAAATTATTACAGATAAATTATTATTACAATACTCGGTGTAAAATGTTATTCTAAATATTTTTATGACCACAGACTGGGAGATGTACCGTACACATACACACATATATAAGTATAATGTTTGATTAAAAGTCATTTCCATCAACCAATGATGTCAGGACCAATTATAATCTTTAAGCTAGAAGTGACTGATTACATTTACTACAATATTTCATTCAATAATTTCTTCATAAAATTTTTTGAATTTAAATAACAAATGTAAATTTATACAGTAAATTTTTGCTTTATAATAATCCATTTCAAAGAATCCACTAAATTATAAAATATTACAATGTAAACACAATAATAATGGTGTCTGGAAAAAAATCCACACACAATATCTTGGGCTCTAACAGACGCCAATAATTTTTAATTATGTTGCACGTGCTAGAATCTGAAAGTGCATGGAGTGCTTTATAACATTTCTGAATCTTTTTCTGCATTCGATTTTCTACTTCTTTTAAAATGGCAACAAAAGATGCTTTACTACTAAGAGAAGAGTGTAAAACTTTTACACGTTAAACAAAACATTAGGAGAAAAGTTTACCACAAACCATTTTGCAAACGAAGGAGTTCTGAAAACAATATATTGTATTCTCTAATGTTTTGAAAGTGGATTATCACCACAAAGAAGAAAGGGGTTTGGTAGAAAAGCGAAAATTCTAAAGAAAAGCCAAGTTGAAAGAATTGATCCTTCCTACTCGGCCTTCTTCCAAGAGGACATTTGATGACAGCAATAAAATTTCAATTCAATGAAACTGAAAATTTCACTAGTTTTGTTTCACGAGGCTCTGGAAGAAAAAAATTACATTAAATGTAAAAAGCAACAGATAATTCTAGACAGAATGGCACATGCAATGACCACTGACAAAGATAAAGTGCAGAAGGTTATTGCAAAAGTCCTACGAAAAGATCTTCATTTTAAATGATGAATCCTATTTCATTCTTTCACGGCCAATGATCAATAGTAACATGAAATTTTATATCCATATCATCACCTCTTCACCTGCTGATATAAAGTTTTCCAAAAAAAAGAAATCCGAGAGCAAAGTTTTGTTTGAAATACAATGTCGAGCCCTAATCAGAAGAAAGTTTTGCTATCAACGCCCAGTGATATTTAAATTAATGTATAGGATGTTGCCTGATTCTTTATATTTGAAAGAATTAGATGGATGGCCAGAAGATACATTATCAAGCAGAATATGCTTTCCGGCCTGATCAAACAAGTTCTCATTACACCAAAACTGTACTGAATTATCTGTGACAAGAAAACATCACCTTTGATGAAAAAGTTTTCACAAATGTAGTCAAAAGTAATACATAGATTTTGTGATGGGCACTAAAGAACATCATTTACTACAGTGATAACAAAATAAGAAGTTGGAATATTGGGGTATTACTCTATTTGCATCACTGATCGTCTTATAAGTGAACAATATTCACTTATAACTTATGATCTGGGTTAGTGGCAATCATATACCATTATAAAGTGAATATTTATCCACATGGAATCTTATTTTATTATGGCGAGTCCATTATACAGTCATTTGATTGTATTGTAAACATATTGTAAAGTGACAATTCATTGCATAGTAACAATTTAAATAGCACAGTATAGCTTAGTTCACACTGAGCGTGATTTGCTGGCGAAAGCGAAAAACAGAGTGAATAACCCGTCAAATGAGTCGTGTTTCACCAGTTATTCACTGTTTTTCACTTTCACCAGTGAATTGCGCTCAGTGTGAACTAAGCTTAATAAAGTTCAGTTCAAATTGAAACAGTCTTAATAAAAATAATAATTTTAAGTAAAAAAATTAATATTTTCCATGAAATAAAACATACATTTTTATGGTTAACTAGCTTCATTAATTTAAATTCCCTGTAGGCTCTTTTAGCATGAGTGACATTTTGAAATGGTCGACTGAGTTTCTTTATGGCCACATTCTGTTCGGTAACTGTATCATAAGCAGCACTATAAAAAAAAATTAATTAAAATATTATTAATTTAAAATTTAATAAATTTCTTATAATTTATATGAATAAATTAAAAGCCTTCTTATAATTCACAACAAGAAAAGGGAAGAGAAGACAACTAAATTTGAATACTTTTAGATTTATTACATTTAAAAATCAATGCTTTCAAGTTGATATTAACAGATAACATTCTAAAGAAGACTAACAAGAATATAAATAGCAAGTTAGATGGATGTGTGGGTAAGGAAATCTAACCAAATCCGAAATGAGTACATTCAAGGTACAGTTAAAAATAACTGATATTGCCTACAGAATACAAAAAAGGAAAACTTTAATGGTATGGACATGTCATGAGAAGAGATAAAAAAGTTATCTCAGATGATAAGTCAAACATGGAGATCAGAGGAAAGTAGAAAACCAGCATGAGATAAATGGATATACATTATTTGAAGTAAACATAGACAAGAAAAAAGGGACTGCAGAAAGATGTAACTACAAATAAGATATAGTGAAGAAAACTTATCAAATACAGCAACCACACACAAATTGAGACAAAGCCGATCATTCTAAAGATAACAGAATATAACAAAAACATGGGTTCGAAAATTGGGGAAATCCCCCATACAACACGGTTGAAGAATTTGGGAAATTCTCCGTACAGAATTTCATAACTTTTTAAGTGCAAACTCTGTTATTCAATATTCTTTTTTCTTTTTTTATTCAAGTACGTATGTGTGTTGTCTCAAATTTGCCCATGGATTTTAGAATATTGAAATTTTAAATTTGTTTTATGCCTTTCATCAGGTTTACTTTAATGAAAACTGATAGTTCAAATTTTTTCTTTCTAGTCCTAGCTTTTCTATCAACTGGACGTTGTCGTTACTTTCAGATTTTAGCTGTTAAGATAAACTTTACTAAATACAAAGATTAATCTATTTAAACATTTTATCTAAGTATTAGTAAACTTTTTTCACCACAGGTAAGTAAGTAATTCATTAAAGTTATGAACAAAATACAGCAGTATCAAACTGTTCTGAATTGAACAATTCAGCATTCGAACACAAATTCTGGAAAAGAATAGCTCGGTACTCGAATGAACAAACACGACCCTCTAGAACTAAATTTTCAATTAACATATTTCATTTTGTCATTTATTAAAAATTTTTTACGACAAAAATAAAAAATATGAAGTTTTTGCTGATATTTCCGATCGAGATCACCAAAAATGCTCAGATGACGAAGATACTTTGAAAAAAGAAAATTCCCTCATTTAACTAAAACTAATATTAATGTTTAATTAATAGAGTACTTTTAATTGGGATTATCAGTTAATTATTGATTGCTTTAATAAAGATATTTCTCTTAGTAACAAAAAAAAACCACTCCACGATTTGCACTAGTCCTTTGTTTTGTGTAGTACTGATTCATGTAACACAGTACTTTTTCCAAATGTAACTACAGTAGAGCATCGATTATCCGTCACATCGGTTAACCAACCATTCTAGTTGGCAAATTTCAAATTCCCGCTAGAGATATGGCATTACAATATTTGGCTATGTCTTGGCTACTTTAATATTATTTTTGTTAAATTTTTGCGTGTTTTAGCTGACATCAACGGCTCGACCATTGAAGGGAGGCCAGTATTTAAACGAGACTTAATTTTCTAATTATGAGTGGTTGTTTGTTTCGTGAGCAATAAAATAATTTAAAAATAATTTTTAACGATACAATAGCAATGATTATTAAAAAAAAAAAAAAATTTGTTGGCTAAACATCGATGAAAATTCAACGCGAAGTTGATTAATAGCGATATACCAATAAACTAATTACATGGGATATACTAATGTCCTAATATACTATACTAATAATTTTTTTCCTTCTGTTCGGTTATCCGACCAACCTGAGTCCCCAATTGAGTCGGATAATCGATGCTCTACTATACAATGTTATACAAGGAATACCCATATTATTAAATAACTTTCAAGTCAGATGATGATGATAAAATAAGTCTTTGTGTAATGTTTTCTAAACAGTAACTGTACAAATGAAATAGAATTTCAATATCCTACTGAATATCTTTGATCATCACAATTCATCAAGTATTTATCATACAAAACAAGCTTACTTATATCAAATGAGATATAAAAAAATAAAAACTATATCAAGATAAAATATGATTATAATGATTCAAAAAAGGGTATAAAAGTATAGACAGAGATAAATTTTATTTATAAAAATATTTATGATCTTTACTCGATGCATGTTAAAATAATTAAATTATTATAATAATAAAAATGAAAATTAATTAATTAATTACCACACTATTCCCTGAGCACCCGATCCTATCGGCTTTAAATTCTGATATCTTTTAAGAATAGTGAATTTTGTATCTCCGACTTCTACCGTATAAAAGAGGGTAGAAAATTTACTCATGGTAGACATATTTTCCTTACTACTTTCTTCTGATTGTTTGGAAGTCAATTGCATTAGTTGCTGGCAATAGTTACCGCTAACCGAGATTTAAATGGAAGCTAAAGTTAACTGTGATTTATGATGATTGGAAAGTGAATGCACTCCACTCATTGCTATCTTCAGAATCTGAAATTTAAATAATAAAAACGTTTAAAATTGCATTTTTAAATAAGCAAAACTAAAATTTATTATTATTAAATTTACAAATAACATAAAATGTACTTTAACATTTATTTAATCTCTATTACTAGTTATCAGATAAAAAGTACTGTATATTAATATCTCATTTAGTTTCTGATTTTATAATTACATATTTGTTAATGATGTCCTTCAAACATAAATCCAATTCAAACTGCTGTACAAAGAGAAAACTTTTTAGAAAACTTGAATTTTCCAGCTTCATGTCCAGCATCGTAACTTAAAAAGATTTCTTTTGTTAATGAGCGGAGTCTGAAAGCAATAGAATTTTCTAAAAAGTTTTTATCCCAAGCAAATCATGCATTTCAATTGAATTTTGCAACTACTTTTCTAATTTTCTATTATGTTATCATTGTTCTTCAGAAATATAGTAGCAAGATGAAATGAAGTAACTAGTCAAAAGAACAATAATATCATTGTTAGTAAATTCATAGGCATAGGAGTCAAAGGAGCATGAAGGTTAACTGCCATCCCAAATTTGGGTGAAGCAAGAATAGGGAAAAAAATAAAAAATAAAAAGAAAGAGCAAAAAGATGAATAAAACCATCAGTATGGCAAATTAAAAATCGGTACTTGCATTTGTTTAAAATTTCAGACGAATCAATCCCTTCCGATTCACTTAACCAGTGTCCATATACACTCACGATTATGTGTCATAACATACTCGGTTGATATTGGTGCCTAATGATATATCAAAGATCAAGGAGTAGCCAACATAAAAACTGTTATTGTATTTTTGTACATATAATCTACAGTTTATTTGTGTTTTGAAGACAATTAAAGAGGAAATATGAATCATATGCCAATTTTAGATTGCAATTACAAACTTACTCGTATGAAACAATAACCACTCCCGTAGATATGGATGAGTTAGGCAAAAGTTTTTATTTTTGTTCTAAAAACTTTCTGTAACGAGTTAGATGCTGCCACAAGTTATACACACAAAAATACATTATTATTTTTATGTGGGCTGTTATGTATATGTATACGTGTTTGTGGGTGTTTAACAATTTACAGACTGTAACATGTATTTAGTTTGCTGTTTTCTGTCAACTCAGTTCATGTTTGATAAGCATCATCTGATCTTTTCTGGTTGCCTTAATTTGTATGTGGATAATAAAAACTTTTGTCCACGGGATTTAGTCTGGTTAGATGCTCAGGTAGGGATTTCTATAATGAGCAAATTCCATACTATGTTTCAAGTTAAAATGTTAGTTACTAATTGGTGTTTGTACCATCTTACAGAGCTGTCCCATTAATAAGATTATCTATATTGTTTCTGACAGTTGGGTTGCCTTGAAGACACTTGACTCTTGTCAGTTCACTTCAGCATTTCTCTAAGAGTGCTGTTTGCATCTCTCTGAACTGACAGCCTGCAATAGTTTTTCTTGCTTTCTCTAGCAATTCCTGATAGAATTGCTGATTTACTGGCCAAGTAGAAAGTTTCTTACCATTTATTGGGCTCAAATTAGCTTTTATTGTTTTTTCTAATACTTTTCTACAGCTGTTAAAGACAAGAATTTCTAGTCATTTAAAATACTGAAGGATAACTCCAGGGTCCAAGGCACGGCTCGGTAATATATAATACTACAATACTCCCAAACGTAAAATCCAGTTAAAAGAATGAAAACATTTAATGAAGAACAAATGTTTTCAACCTTTACAAAGGCCATCTTTGGATTCTACTGGTATAACACAAATTGAACAAAAACAGAAATTTAAATGATGTTTGTTGTATAAGAACATTTTATGTGCAGGAATGCATTAATAAGTTATAAATTAAAAATAGTTACAAAAAAAAAATACAACACATACAAAAAGGTTAAATGCTTATAAATAACAAAAGGCTGAAATAAAATATACTCCAAAACAACTGGAGTACTGATATATAATGATAAGACAAATATAATACAGGAAAAGTCCTAATAATGAACCAACTTTTCTTCAGGTCCCGACAGTTTCCTATTTATTTATATGCATTTTTTGTATTCTTTCAAGTACTTTTTGCATTTAGTCATGTTAGACAAACACCATTGCACAAACATTCAATAATATCAATACCAATTGTGCAATCTCTACTTTATGCATTGCCCTCCATCTTGGCATTTGAAACACTTGATCGATGGTGAATAAAGATCAGTTTTCATTTACAGAGAGAACAATTTATGTTTCTTTATCAAATTGCATATTCATTCCACTAAATTTTGACATACTGTAGTGATCACCATCACACACCTTTATCCACCGGTAAGTACTGTTCAAATGCTATGCAAGAAAAACCACTCAATTTTAACCTATTTGAAAATTTGAATTCCGAAATTTTTGATGCATACTTTTTTTTACAATATCTTATGTACAATGGCAGATCAGAAATGAAAACAAAAGCAACTCTCCATGTGCAGAAGCTGTAAATTTTGAAAGTGGTCGACAGAAGGGAAAATAAACTTGATATTGCATTCCAAAATCAAGCTTTCCAACCATACTTTCACAACGTGAAAAAAAAAAATTGAAAAAATTCACTGTTAATAGGACTACATTGACTTAGAGAACGACCATGCACATATAATGAGCTTGATAGAAAACTTCTTGATTGGTTAATGTAAGCAAGAAACAATTCCACTAAACTGTACCAGCAAGCTTCAGCCAATAGATCAAGGTGTGATCACCTTAGTAAAGAACCAGATGATAGCTTGTTCGGTGGTATATGATCTGTCAAATAGATGGAAATAAACTGTCGTTAGTAAAAACATTTTGCAGGCCATGCAGCAATTGTGTTCAGTTTGGAACAGCATTGAACCAATCACTGTTAAAAGTTGTTTCAAAAAAGCTGGTTTTTCAGTTCAAGATGGATTTAATGAAATTATGAAAGCATTAATGATGACTTTATTGGCAACTGGACAGAAGTAACCAACATATTACATTTGGAAGATATGACATTTGATAATTTTGTTCAAACTGAGGACAGATGTGTTGTATCATTAGAAGATAACAGCGAAATGGCTAAACATGAAGCTGCATCACTTCAAGTTGAAGATGACGTGGATGAGGAAAATGATTAGGCTCTGCCAGTAAAGCTACTGAAACGACCGATTGCAGAGACAGAGTTTACATTAAACGACGTTTATCAACGAACGGCCTATAGCTGTTGGCTGGCTGAACCGCAGTTTAAAATGCGTTGCAAAGACAATGATGGTCTATTTCTGACCGTTCTCTAAACGAACTTCGGCAAAACATTGGCTCTTACTTACTTCGCTATTACTCCCGTTTTAGGAGTCGTTCGGCCAATCGGGTTATTTCTTCGTGACATCAGAAATGGTCGTCAGCTATATTCTGAAAGCTTAAGGCCGTCAAAATCATTGTTCGGCAATTAATGACAATCCTTTTCCATTTCGATATTTAATTTCGTCGCCAATATGATTTAAAATATGAACAAATCCATATTTAGAAAATTTATACTGAATTCGAAATTCGTCTTCAGAATAGATTTTTAAGGAATTATTTCGACATCTTATTACTGTCTTAATATTGCATTTTTTTAATATCTATAAACAGATTTCTGTAATTATTAAAATTGTCTCTTTTGTTTAACAGTACAATGACTTGGAAATGCATTAACGTTTTATAACCGACACGATACTGGAATTGTAAATAAATGCATCTGATTTAAATTAAATTGAAGTTTTAAGTCTTCACCCATTTGAATGTCGAAATTGGAACATTTAAAACAAATTTAAAGTATTTAATTTTGTTGTTTTTGCACTGAGCAATTAATTAATGAATAATATTGTTGATTCGTACCGTTTACAACATTTATCGAAGGAAAGATATCTGTTTTTATCTAAACTTTTCCACAAACGAAGCTACCACTCAAATTGAAAAGCCCTCTAAACCTGCTGTCCAGTGAGTCTAGAAAGTACGTCAAATAACTTATTTCTAATCGCTGTCTACATTGCGGCAGGCGAGAAACGCCGTCTCTGCAATGAAATTTTTCTGAACAGCGGTCTACCCGATCTGTAAACCGCCGTCGGCCTCTAAACTTTGTCTGTGCAATCGGCCCAAAAGGTCTGAGGTAAATGCCACCCTTAATACATTAGAGATGTTCATCCAAGCATCAAAAGAAGCAGACAAACAAAAATATTTCTTGAAATGGAATCGGCAACATTTAAATTACTTAAAAGCAAGAAAGGCAAGCAAATATTGCTGAGTTTACTTGCCAAGAGTTCATAATACCATATACAACATTCAGATCATATATCTAAAGCTCCTTTCCTCCGCATTCCATCGGAAATTTGAAGTTCACCTGAAGAAGAACAATTTAAGGTTCAAAAACATTTGTGAAGAGCTGTTTTTTTCATTCTTTTTGTTTTATTTGAGTTGCACACTGGTAACAGGCTTTAGAGACGTACCTTTATATAATTTCGTATATATCGTATCATGTTTTTTAAGTTTTGTATATGTTTATTTAACTTAAATTTTATGTATGTTCTACAATATTCTGTTTAATTTTTTTCCAACTTGACATTTAATAAAATTTCTGACAATCCTAAATAAAGAACATCCTAATTAACAAACTATTGAGAATTCGAACCACTAAAATTCAATAATTAGGACTTTTCCTGTATATATATATATATAATAAAATGGAACTGTTTACAAAAAACATTACACAATTGCTAAATATGTTCAAATACTGCCCTCCAGACATGCGACACAGGAGCTGTGTCCCTGCTGTTGATAGCTCTTCTTCTAGAAATAGCCCTGTATAACTCAAGACTCTCCAGGTATTTTAGACGCAATGGTAATGCATTTTGGTGTAGAAGGTTAGCTTTATCAAAGTAAACCTCTACATATGTGTCTGATGCATGGTTGGCCAAGGTCATACCAGTTGATTTCCTATTAATAGAGTCATGGTGTTCCTTGACTCTAGTTATGAGGGATGTAAAGGTAGCACTAATGTATTTGTAGTGTTGATCCACTCTATGATCATGCAAGGGAAATGTGTACACTCCCAGAAGAAACTTTAATTGTAAACACTTTCCTGTTCTGTTATCCGTTACAATATATAGGGGCCCCTATATGACCTTTACATCAATGCCTCCAACAGCACATAACATTGATAAAAAAAAACATGACAAAACACTACTGCTCTATCCACTACAGTCTTGGAAAAATACTTACATACACATGTGAATCAAACAAAACTGTTACATAACACAAATAAAAATATGCAAATAATGCACCTGAAAAAAATTGAAATTTACAAGGTGGCAAGAGAGGAAATGACCGTCAACTATAAAGCCAGAAACACATTAACCCAGGCATAGAGAGCCTTATACCAGATACAAAAAAATCAAAGCGCAAGAACAAACAGGTCATTAGCACTAACCAACCAATAGTAACATATAAGTGCTAAATTTTAACCAGTCTAATATGTGAAGTTTGACTTTTAGAAATTAAAAAACGTTTGATACAAACGTCATCATATGTCCATCAAACATCTTGTTCTACATTTGAAAGACTGCAGAACCTAAAGATGGAGGTATAAGAACTCCAAAAACGTTCGTTCTAGTGCTAATATTACTAGAGTTTGGGTATATTAAATAAGTCAACTATTTTATTTTAAGTCATTGTTGGTGGATAGTGGAGGTTTATACTATTGATTTATTATAAAATAAATTGTTTTTTTCTGAGAGTTTTAATGGAAAACCTGGGGTGGTGGCATATGGAGGGACAGTTTAAAGGGAGTTGACCATATTACATTGGAAATGCTAAATAGGAAAATATCAATACAGACCTCTAAGAAAATGCCAAATTAAGAAAATACTAAAACAAAGAGGCATACTTGACTTAAGAAAAAAGATAAATAAACCTTAGATCTGCTCTGACCAATAGATTGTTTGTTTCTATTAAAATGCATAAAGATCTATGAACCTTAAGACCACTTATTGAAAAAAAAAAAAAAATTGATAATCTATAATCTTGGAAAAAAGTAATGGATTTCCTTAACAGAATGACAAGATATTCAGATATAGTGAGAGAAAGTATCTAGTAGATAAGATAAGTGGAATTATAGCTGATGCAGATGTCTTAATAATTCTAAAGCTTTATACCCCTGAAGCAAGACTCAAGCTTCTACCTAATAGACTTTTTAAATGAAAAAAAGTTTGAACATATTAATTTTAGAGACTTATCAGATTTAGTAGACAATAATATAAAATCTATTCCAACTTTCAATAGAAATACTTTGGACAAAGATGATATGTATCTATGGGTTTACTTATAGCATGGCTGGTCACAGAATTAGCTGTTAGAAGATAAAGGAAAGAATTTTAGAAAGTTTCCAGAATAATACCAAAATCATATATACATGAACATTTTACTGGTGATATAAAAGGATAATGATGGTTGTTGACCGAAGTATAGGTCTAAAGTTGAAGAAACAAGAGTTAGATCAAAAGGTACAGTTTTTAAACATACAGATAATTAAGATAAAACTGTATATATGAAAGTTATCTTTCAGCCTATTTACTTACTAAGGATTTATAAGTTAGTAAATAGGCTTACTAATACTAAATAAGCATACTATTAGGCCAAATGATTACAGGATTAAATCTGGCAACTGTTTGGCTTATTACTAAAATATTAAGCTTTGGGATGTTTATATATGCATACTATACATGTAAACACACAGAATTTCAATCCTTAATAGATAAGGATGTACAATAGAGCAAAATACATTTGACTTCTTCAAGTATTTAGATACTTTTGTTTGTTTGAATGAAAGATAAATTCAATGATTAAAGGGAAGAAATTGGAATATTGTACTGTATTTTCATGTGTATAATCTGTGGATTGCTTGTGTTCATAAGACAATTGAAAGAGGGTGGGGTTCTAGGTCAATTTTAAATTGCAATCACAAACTTGCACCTATGGAACAATGGCTATTTCCACGGGCACGAGACATATAGTGGAGACAAGTTATATGAAGATTTTATTTTGTTCTAGCAACTTTCTATGGAAATATGCCCCCCCCAGGTTATATGCCCAAAACTATAATATATTAAAAAAATAGCAATAGCTCATGGAGTAAGTAAGAGCTAAAGAGTTTGATGGACTGGTTATCAAAGTTTGGAAAATGAGAGGAAAAAATATAAGAAAATGAAAGATCAGTATCAATACTACTGAACTATATAAAGAATTGAAAAGATTCTTTCATGAAAAGCTAGAGATTCTTTCATGGAAACTATACAGAAAAAAAAAATGTATTATAAGGAATAACACTTTCTTTGACCTCATATGAAATAAAAGAAAGAAATTAAATGAATAGAGATGATGTTTATAAGATATTTTTAATAAAAGAAAAGAACTATAATTGTTGAAAAAATATAAAAATATAAAACAATGGGATCGGCAAGAATTCTAAAAATATATTTCTAAAAGAAAAGAATGAAGTGAATTTATAAATGAGGACATCAAGAAAGGAACAGTACACATTAGATTAAAAGAACACAAGAACTATGTAAGAACAGGAAAAGACAATACAACTCTCAGCTGAGAGAGAGAGAGAGATTGAATGGAAAAGATACTAAGATCTTACAGGAACCAAAAGTGTGTGCAGAAAAAGCATGAATATATAAAAAAAGTTCAAAGAATCACATGAACAACAATAGAGATTCCAAAAGCTTATATATCAACATCATCTCTAAATCCAATTTATAGAATCTCATTTTAATGGATCACTCAGGCCACTAAAAATCACCCATTGTTCTGTGAATCTGTTATACAGTGGAACCTCACTTAACGAGCATAATTCGTTCCAGAATCTTACTCTTAATGCGAAACAATTTTTCCCATAGAAATTAATGTAAAATATGATAATGCATTCAGATAATATGTCTGATGAACACCAAACAATACGCCAAATTCTTGGACTATGTAAAAAGCTATAATTAAATATTAGAAATTAATTAATTTGACTAGAGGTAGGCAGTTATGCTTCCACCTCATATTAAATTTAATAATTATAAATAATTAATTTTTAATTTAGACATTTCTGGAATTGGTCATTAAATTTAATACAAGATGGCAGTATAACGGTCTTCCTCTAGTCAAATTAATTAATTTCTAATATTTAATTATAGCCTTTACATAGCCTAAGAATTTGGCATATCGTTTGGCGTGTTTATTATATAATGGGCTATGGTTGTTAATGTTTATACATAATATGTGTGAACACAAGTTTGGAAAAATGTGTGATCACAAGCGACACTAAGATGCTAGTGGAACTAGTGGTAAACAGAGACTAATACAGCATGTGCACAATTTGGGACTTTCCCTCTCCTTGTTACTTGTTATGCGAGTCATTTTTTACAATTTGTTTTGCTTGTTATGCGAGATGCTCATTAAGCGAGGTTCCACTGTATTGAAAAACAATGGATTTCTCACAGACCCAGAAAATTATCTGTTATTTGAAAAAAATTTCTGTTTTTAACCCTCTACATATAAGAAACATGTTAAAAGATTGTATATTACGCTATGTATGTGTGTATGACAAAGCTGACGGAAACTGTATATACTATAAGCACAAAAAAAGGCAAATTACGTATGTTCATTAGCACTCCATTTTACTTCATCATTTGTTAAAAAACATGTCCATCTTTGTTTTGATGCCAATTTTCTCTCTATTGAATACAACAAATGCTTGATATTAGCAACGTCACGTACAGCATGTTTGTTTATGCTTAAACTCATCAGAAGATCTTCACAACTTGGAAAGACTCAATGACCTCAAATTTCGGCACTACACTTGTACCACTACAGTGGCAGAATGTTCACTGGATGGCTCCTTAATTGTATCAGCCTGCCGACTTTCTGTAAAATTTTTCAACTGTACATATCCCAGATGTAATAAGACCAAACTTTTCTGGAAACATCTAAATATTAACTAAATGTTGAAAAAAAAATACACAAAGTTTATGATAGATGGTACTAGAAAAAATTCTGTTATTTCAAGAAATCCATTGTTCTGCAATCTATTTAAACAAGATTCTACTGTATTTATTATTAATTAAACCAAATGAAGTGCTAAATTATCAGGCTATTATACAGCTAAGTTAATGATTTTGAAACTAATTAATTTGTTTGTAACTAACCATCTACCTCTGGAAAAATTAATTTGTTTCTAAACATTAACTTAGCCATTTAATTTCCCTATAATTTGGCACATCATTTGGTTATTCCAAGAACTTGTCCACCATTTATAAATAGGCCCTAAATAAGAAGTATAACTAATCTATAGGAACTTTTCTTGGACTATTAAAAAATTATCAAAGATGATGAGAATAGAAAGCATAAATGTGAAGGAATAGGAAGAGTAGAACAATTGAATCCATTAAATAACACTATAACAAAACCAGAAACTTCTTGAAAGGTTGAAGATTTAAAATCTACAAAATATGTTTTAAAACAGATGAAGTTTTTTTTTGATCGTTGACCTGAAATGATCATGCAGAATCTAAAAGTATTTGGGATTTAAACTGTTAAAGTTGTTCAGACTTCTAAAAGGCCTGATTTATGACATTAATGGATATTTTTAAAGTTAAAATTTTAATAATTATATAATTTTTTCATAATTTTAGTAAATATTTGGAATTATAGCCTGTAGAAAGTCTGCAAATAATCTGGCAATATGGTCCAATTTGTATAAATATTACATCAAGAAGAATGGCATGCATTATATTTGTATTTGTGGACTAACAGATTATACAATCATACAGAACATCTGGTATATCTTAATGCTCAGTTATACCGGGGGAGTTAGCAGTGACTTGCTGATGAATTTACTCACTGATGTTAGGGTGCGACTATGGAGACGCGAACGAGCAAATTTTCCAAGCGAGCGAGAATATGTGGTGAGAAGAGGCAAGACATGATAAATATCAAAACCTGTCAGATATATGCGAGAACCAAAAATTCGTTCTTGCTAGCATTATTTCTCACTTCTCGTTTGTGCATGGTTTTCCTTTGCGAAAACTAAATCACTCGCAACCTCTCACTCGCTCTAAATTCACATCTGCATAGTCGCACCCTTAAACTTGCTCAATGTAATTACTTCAACAAGTAAACTCTATTTATCCAGAAAGTAAAGTTGAAGGCCAAGCTACTTTTGTTGCTACTTGCTCGAGAGTTTATTCTCTGACTAAGAAACACACTGTGTAATCATGTACAGAAAGTAACATAGCAAACAGATGTCTACTGTACATCATTACTTCAACATGTACATAATTGGGATATTTTATATTCCATAATAGTGGATACTGTTCATAAATGACTAAAAAATTAATATCATTACAGTTCCACTTTCTTGACATTTTAAATTTCAACAAATCAGCACCTGACAGCATCAGTGTTGAAACTAAAAAATTTAAAGTTGTTGCTAGAGACTTTCTTTTTCTTTAGTTGCTACAGTTTGGCACCATTAAACAGGCTAAAAAGCACAATGCATAGCAGAATTATGCTATCGCTGGCAACAATGTAGCACTATGTTTAGTACCTTGCTACTACAGAGTAATAAGCAAGTGGAATTATGAGTCCAATGTAATTGGCACTTTCTGCATAGGCCTATATGTTTTTTTACAAGTTTGCATGTTGGCAAGTACAGTAGCTAGTAAACATGTCCAATTTAACAGAGCTCTTAATTATTAACAATTTGAAACATACAAGATGATAAAAAATTATTGGTCAAAGCCAAACCAGATAATTTAAATTAAAAATAAATATAAAAATACTTTATTTTTATTTGGTTTTCTTTATTATTAAATAAGATTTATACATAACAAACTAATCAAAATATAAAAAATACATTGCTAAATTAATAGACAATCTTAAAATACAGAACAGTTATTATAGCATGTTGTTTGACTATCTAAGGAATCTCTTCAAATGTAAATCCAACTTGGACTGTTTTTCTCAGATTAAAAACTTCTTAAAAGACTACTGTTTCTGAAATATAGTCTAAAATTGCTAATTTTCCAAGAAGTTTTTACTTTTTTCTGTATTTATATGCAAGTTTCCTTTCTAATCTTTCTTGTAAATTGGCAACTAGTTTATTCTCAGTTCTAAGTAAGTTCAAATCTTTACCTAAGGAAAGTTATTCATTCCACAAGAAAAACTATATATTGTAAACTTGGAAAGATAATTTACCTTGAAAATGTTCTACATGTTGAAGATTTGAACTTACTTGAAACTGAGAATATGAATGAGTTGCCTATTTACAAGAATGTTTTTACTCCAAGAAAAACAGTTTAAATTGGGTTTAAATAGTATCTTTCAGATATATCATTCATTAAAGAGAATTAAATTATAAAATTTCTTTCATATTTTATGACACTAAATAATTTTATTTCAGTTTATATAACTATCTTTTGTATCACTTTGTATAAGAGCCGCCACAAACTACACTTTAGCGAGAGCAAAATGCTAGCAAACATGTACTAGCACACCTGATGACATCAAAGGCCTCTCCCCTTTCTTTGCTCCTGCACGGTATGAGCACAGTGAATTCTGTCAACAGCGAGCATACGCTCGTATCACTGTGCTACGAAAGGGATAACTGTGCGGGTGCTAAGAAAGGGGCGGGGGCTTCGATGTCACTGGGTGTGCTAGCGCACGTTTGTTAGCATTTTGTTCATACAAAGCTGTAGTTTGCGGCAGCTCTAATGCTTACTATTGAACTATATAGAAATTAATGCACACATATATATATCCACAATCTGAAATAATTATTATAGATCAGCTTACCTCCAATTATATTATACCAGATGGATTTATCTGATTTAAACTGTATTATTATTAGTATTCAAGTTATCACCATTCTATTCAGAATAAATATTGGAATAACTTCTATGAAATAATTAGTCAATAGATGGAATTTGTAGCCAAGGTCCCACATGAATAAGTTACCTATATTTAAAATAATTTAATTCTTATTTTGTCAAATGTAAGATAAATTACAAATTTATTTATTTTTAAAAATTAATATATAACTTTACACTTTAAAATTACATTTTTAAGGTTTCTTGTATGAACTACTGTAACAGAGTGTCTCAAAAATACACAGCATAACCTCATAAATGAGTTCCTTATATGTAGACAATAAAAATACTTTATAGCAATAGAAATGCTTGGCTTCTATTGAGTTATCATCAGGATGTCTTATCTCCCGCAGGTGGTTTCCTTCATAATAAGGTACTGACAGAATCTGATGTACCACCAGATTCTGTCAGTACCTTAAGATGAAGGAAACCACTTGCATAGATAAGACATTCCTTATAATAACTCAGAAACCAAGACAAACCTTTGTAAGGTGATATGAACAGTTAGCTGTGTGTCCTTCAAAACTAAGAAACCAAGCATTTTCGGATCTGTGTTGATATAAACCAGTGTTTTTCAACCGCCGGTCCACGAAAGAATTTCACTGATCCACAGAAAAACATTTCACAGTATTGAAGCTGGGGTAATTGATTAAGGGTGTCATTTGAACAGTAATCTAGAGCTATTCTAGTTACTTTGTTACATACAGTTACTCTAGATAAGCGTAAATAAGCTTAATAAATACGCATAATGCATAGTCGCTTATAATTACTTGATCCACGTAAAATTATTCATAATCTTACTGGTCTGCGGTGAGAAAAAGGTTGAAAAACACTGATATAAATTAATTTTATTGTCTACATATGAGGAACTCGTTCCTGAGATTATTTGTAAATGTATTTGTGAGACAGCCTGTATAACCAATGTAAAAATTCACGAATTTTACTTTAAAACATATGAATTTTATGTAATAATCAAACTACACTAAATTAAATAAAGAGTTAAATGCTTTTTATTTTAAAATAATAATTAGTTATTAAATTCACTGGAATAAATAAAAAAGATAATAAATAAAATAAACTATATATTATACATTTGATAAAATTTTGTTTATCATATTTTTTGCCTTATAATGACACACCATTGTATTACACACCAGATTTTTCAAGTAGAATTTTGGGGGAAAATATTCTTCACGGTATAAGATACACTCAAAATACAAGACACCCTAATTTTTAAATAAATTTTAGGTACAAAAATAAGTACATCTAAGGCAAAAAATATGGTATATCAAATTGTGTTTTGATTTAATATACTCAAATCTTCACTTCTATTTATTCTGCCAAGTGGAGCAGAGTTTCCCAAACCAAAACACTTGCTACACGTGATTTTGTGACATTATTAGTGTCATGCTGCTATTTGACAATGAACTTGAAAAGTGAGCAAAGAGAGCAAGTGATAAATTTTGAGTTAAAGCTGAGAGATCTGCCAGAGATCCTGGAAATGCTTTGAGAGGGCTACGGCAATGAAGCCATTGGTAAGACCACAGTCTTTGTTTGAGACCCAAAATGGCAAAAGCACGTTAATCACTTTTTTCAACCATAAGGGTTTATGATGTACCAGGAATTTGTCCTCCTAGTCAGATAGTAAATTTAGACTTTTACTGTGATTTTTTGAGAAATTGCATTAGGGTCCTGATTGCAAAAGATCAGAACTGGCAAACTTAACTTGACTCCTTGTCACGACAGTGCTCCTGCACACAGTCTTCAAAATGCAAGCATTTTTCGTAAGAAACAATATTACAGTTCTCTCCCACCCTTCTTTCTTGCCAGATTTAGCTACTTTTGACTCTTTTTGTTCTCTAGAATGAAATTGAAGCTCAAAAGATAGTATTTCAGTAGTCAAGCAGTTCTAGTCCAAACCACAATAGAAACAATGACTTTCATGGAGCATTTGAGGCTTGAAAGAAGCAGTGAGATTTGCTGTATAAATGTAGGGATGAACTACTTTGAAGATGATGGAGGCCAAATTTAAATTAGTTAAGCATTAAAATATTTTTCAACTAAATCCAGTTTCTTTTTGAGCACATATGTTAAACTATTCTAACACTATTTTTAATTTTAAATAACTTTTTAAAACCATAGTCCGACATTGAATTAATCAAACACCCAATAACAATTATTAGGTCTTCGGATAATTTTTTGCTCTTAATTCATACTATTAGACAACTTTTATAAGATCATCATGTTAAAGATATTTTTAAGAACACTTAAATATTCATAGGTAAAGAGAGTAACTTTAGGCATTTGCAATAGAAAAACAGAATAAGAACATTTCCTTTTCATAACATTAATTATTATTCTGCTCTATTATACATTATTGAAAGTACTTGCAAAGTATATATGATTTGTTTTCACCAAGTTTGTGTTTTTTCCCTTGGTGTAATAACTATTAATTCTGAAAGACAGTTTGCTTAAGACACACATCAGTTATTTTTATATTTTCTTTCTTTCATTATAAAATAAAACTGATAAAAGTTGAATATTT
The DNA here is from genome assembly GCF_000671375.1 of Centruroides sculpturatus. Lineage (NCBI taxonomy): Eukaryota > Metazoa > Arthropoda > Arachnida > Scorpiones > Buthidae > Centruroides > Centruroides sculpturatus. The sequence goes on along the minus strand of NW_019384405.1, from coordinate 663,972 downwards.
ATTTTATGTCAGTATTTTACCATAACTTTCCTTAGGTGATCTTATTTTAATGATTTGGTTACGGTAACACTATCAAATGTTCAGGCTTGCTTCTTATATTTATAATAAAGTAACCATGCTTGTATATTTTTTTCCTTTTGTTTTCGTGTAAATTATACATTGTTTTAAAAATGCAATAACAAAATGCAGTTAACATAATGGATTTAATGTATTTTTATTGTGCTTTTTAATTTGGTAGAAACATAAGTTTAACCATCACTGTATTATTCCTACTCAGTTTAAATTTCCATATTTTTGATATTCGTTCAAAAACTTAAATTAAGAAATTTATTAAAGTCTAACATTTGCCGATTAAATCGGGCTACATTACCATTATTACTGTATTAATAATTAATACTAATTTGGTACTAGAGTTAGGCGTTAGGTGCCATCTCTTATTAAATTTAATAATTATAATTAAATTAATGTTTATTAAATAATCTCTAGTGGTTTTAATATAATTATTAAACTTTGAGATGAATAAGAAATTTATTGATTTCATCTCTAAAAAATCTGGTTACTTTCTATTTCTTGCATATAGAAATAATTTAGTAATATTGAACCAATCATTTGACTACTGTCAATTTAGATATTCCATTACATTTATTTTTTTTTAATAAAAATAAAGTCTCCTTTTAATAATACTTATAAAAGATAGAATCAAAAATAAACAGGAATTACAAAGTCATTGACAACATCAACCATTTGATTATTACAACTGCTACAATTGAAAAATTAATATATTAACTTTGGCCGGTTCCATTTAACAAATTTATAATGATAAGAAAATACAATACAGCAGCGCTGTCCAACTTATCATAGCCCGCGGGCCATATTTTCTTCACCAAACATTTCGGGGGCCAAGAAGATGACATTTGCATAGTGCTACGGTTCAGTAAGCACTAATTGGTCAGCGAGTCCGATGTTGACGCTATAAAAAGATGACAGTTCGACACACCGGATATACGTCACTCTCGTCTAAGTTCGACTTGGGAATTTTTTTGTTTAATAATAAATGTGAATTCTTCTTCCTGGAAAAATAAGACATTCCCTGAAAATAAGACTAAGCGCATTTTTCAGAGCAAAAATTAATATAAGACACTGTCTTATTTTCGGGGAAACACGGTAGTAAAATAATTTTATTAATAATAATAATTTAGTAAAATAAATTTATTCATAGTAAAATGTGCTCGCGGGGCGTAAAAATTATTTGGCGGGCCGTATACGGCCCGCGGGCCGCCAGTTGGACAGCGCTGCAATACAGTAAAAACATTAACCTACATCAGGGTAACTGCTTCTGAAATTTACAACAATGAAAATGGAACAATGGATTAACACTATATTTTGCTATAAGCTGGTAACAACACTTTAAAAATGTTAAGACCTAGTTTATGGTGGACACCATGTCCAGGACTTAAGTGTAAGAATAATACAAAAAAAAATTCAATAAAGATATGGAAGATGACTCACATGCAGGCAGACCAGCAACAGCACTTAATACCAAGGCTATTGCTAAATTCAGGAGAAAATTAGACAAGACCATCAGATCTGACACACACACGAGGTATTTTACATAGGTCCATACATAAGATCCTCCGAAATAATACAAAGATGCATCACATCTGTTTCACGCATCAAATCTTCATAGACCAAGGGCCATATTCTGGTCACTGTCTCTGGTCTCTCATAAGCCAGTCGCTGATTGGCTAATCATTTGGATTAGCTTGCGACTGGCTTGTGAGAGACGAGAGACAGTGACCAGAATACAGCCCCAACAATATTTCTTCAAAAATGAAATTTCTGTACATCCACGGCAGCTTTCTAATCCAGCTCAAGTAGATTTTTATTTCTTCTACAGCTTTAAAGGTGCTTCTGGAATGTCATTTCACATCACAGTAACGAGTTGAAAGTTCTGAGCTAGAAGTTATCTGTCTAAAATGAGTTTTCAGGATTACCTCCAGTCATGGTATGGACATTTGTAATAATGAATGACAGGAAATGATTATTATTTTGAAAAAAATGCATTTTAATTTATTACATGTACTACTACAAAAATCAACTGTTACTTTTCTATTTATTTTTGACTAACTTTTATATTATTATATAAGATTTATATTTCAATTCATACAACCAGAGCCTGTTTATCATTAGATGAATCTAATGTTATAAGTTTGGTTTGCTTTTAATATACATTAATTACAAAAAATTATTTTGGAAGAATTGCTTAGAAAATGTTTAACATTGGAAAATTACTTAAAACATGATAATTTTAGAGATATTGGAACAGATTTATCAAGTGAATTACATAATATAATAGCAAGATGAATTCCAAAAAATACATCATTAGATGTCCTATCATACACATGCAAAAGTAATTTAGAAAATTCTGATTGTGTTTATTGCTCCAAGAATTTTTGTGAACGAAGTTTTATGAAATTAAATCTTATAGAAACGTCCACTTACTATATGATGGCTCAGAAACAACTCACTACTGGCCTAGCAATAATATCTATAGAGCATGAAATTGCATCTACAATCGACGTAAATAAATTAATTCAAAACTCTTATGTAATGAAGTCTGTAAAATTAATTTTTCATAATTTTTGTATTTAAGATGTAATCATTTTCTTCCTATATAGATGTTAGAAATAATCATACATGTATACAAATCTGTAAGTGTTAATTAATAAACTTTTTTAAAAAATTGTAATATTATTATTTTTATAAATATCCACAAGTGTGAGTGCATGTACGTCAATGTGTGAATATGATAAATATATATATATATATATATGTCGTATTATTTTGCAGTCATAGTCATGGGGTCGAGTGTAGAGTGAGCAAGACAAAGAAAATTGGAGATCATAAAATATGTGTTATTTTATTAACACATCTATTCACTTTAGGGTCCTCATTTGAACTCTGCTTTATTCTTTATTGATGTTTTTAACCTCATTCCAAAAGGAACGAGATTAACAAAATAAATTACAGAAAAATATATACAAAGTTTACAAAAATTTTAAATATATGTTATATATATATGTATATAAAAGGAAGAGCATGAGCAATATTGTAGTAATTTTGACAGTAAGGACATGACTACATGAGTTACATGAGTTGGACATAAATGCATGAGATTCCAAAAACAGCCACACTTCAGTAAAAGATTTTTCTATGGCCAGAACTGCAGAAGAATCTTCCACAGAACTGTAGCTTCTTTTCGAACTTCAGAACTCTACTTGTACACATAAGTGTACAAGTAGAGTTCTGAGTTCATGTAGTTGTCTCCTTACGTACCTGCATGTGCCAATGGATGCTGATTAGTTTTTGCCAAAAATTGGACAACACTACATCACTCTTGCTTCATGCACTGCTGGGGACTTGTCGCCATTTTATCAGTCCATTGTCTTATGTTCTCATGTATCAAGTGCTGTCAGTCACATTTACTATTGCTTTTGACTTGAAAGTATCATGTGTCAAAATTACTATGATATTACTCATCCTCCTGACTTTTAATGGTACTTTCCAGTTTCACATTGAATGTGCCTTGTATATAGACAATATATAGGGGCATCTAAATCTTCCTTGCCTAGGGTGTCAGATACTCTTGTGTCAGCCTGTTTGACGTAAACTTTGTCTACTCTTTCTTTCTTTCACATGATCTTTTTTCAAAGGAAAAGAAAATACTTTGATGTCACTCAGGTCTAGACAAATATCATACATCAATAAAACAAGCCATATTTTCAAAGTGATAGTTCTGTAATAGGAATCAAACTCATATATATGTATATACATAAACATAAATACATACAAGGAAATAAACTAGGTAATGCCAAAACTAAGAAAACCATAGAAAAAATAGGCAGTTGGGTTAGAAAATGTATTAAGTCATGTGATTAACTTTTCACAATCATAATACTGTATATTATGCATAGAATAGTCAAAAACTGATAGTCAAATCATCTATGACCATCTATAAAACAAATATCAAGTTTTGTTTTAATGCTGCTTAATAACACATTTAAAGACATTTTAAATGTCAAAAAGATTTAATTTAAATACTTGTTACTAACAAAGTTTGTTTGAACTACTATGAAAATTAAGTACTATAGCCAAAAATAGTATTATTAGACCAAAAGGTCCATAGTGCGTCTAGTGATCCTGCAATTATTTGTAATTGTTATTTTGAACTGCAAATGTTCCTCTGACTCTACAGAGGTCTTGTAAATAAGACTCTTCATGTGGACCCAAAAGAAAAAGTCAGGTGGCATTAAATCTGGCAATTGCAGAGGCCAACATATTGAGCCATGTCGTCATATCCATCTTCTCTTGAATGTTTAGTCAAGATGATTGTGAACAACATGTGCAAAATGTGGTGATGTGCATTCATGTTAAAACCATATTTGTTGCTGAATGTTCAATGGTACATCTTTCAGTAACTATGGCAATACTTTTTATAGAAAGGTCAAATACTTGTGACCTGTTAGGTGGGGTGGAAGGAATGCCCAATAAAATGACCAGTAATGATAACTGCCCACACAATAATGCTGAACCTTTCCTAGAATCCATGGGAATGAATATCATATGGGTTTTCTTTTTCCCAAATATGGCTGTTTCAAAAGTTAAGAGCAGCTTTCCTGGTGAATTTGACTTCATCTGCGAAAAAAAAGTGTATGAAAACTGGGACATGTCCACATAACAGTGTAGAAACCATCTACAGAAGTCAGCATGTGGCACAAAATCTGCTGGATTCATTGCTTGTACCTTTTTGAGGTGGTAATGATGTAGTTGATGTTCATGCAAAACATGCCAGACAGTGCTGTGAGCCACATCTGGTATGGATTTGACTCACAGCACATACCACATACAATGGTTTGGCTACTTGTCAACAGAATATCTTCAACTTGATGAAATATAGTCTCTTCAAAGTAAGGGATGTTACACTTCCAGGGAGCACCACAATTGGTTTTGTTTGCTATGAAGGTATCTATTTTGCACAGCTGTTGATTAACTATGACAAAAACAATGCATATTAGAGTAACATGATGCAGAAAACACTCTTGATAAAGGATACAAACAGCTCTACCATTACATTAAGCTTCACTATAAATTAACATCATGTTGGCATACTCTTCAAACATGTAGTTAGACATGTTAGCCATGAAGACTCACTGGCAGTGAATCCCAGTTCAAAGTAACAAGTATGTTACTTGCATGGTAGAATACATGTAAAATCAGTTAATCTTCCTTGTACTTTATGACATAAGCTACCTGCATTTGCATGTTTTATTTTTGTATCTGCTGCATGGCAGTAATATTTACTTAAAAAGTATTCGTTTTAATGAAAATAAAAGATTACTATAAAAAAACTACACATGTACTTTTTTTAAGTAATTGTTTTTAATGTATGTGAAGTACTAAAAAGTACTTCACTTAGTACATTATTTCTGGAAATATTGTCACTGAACGTTAAATGTCTAATTCCTTAATAAAGATTATTTGAAAAATGTTGCAAAACATTTTTATCTTAGTTTTTCTTAAGAAATTTGTCCTATAAATATGTAATAGAAATTTTGAAATACCACGCATAATTTGAAAACAAAAATATTTAATATACAGGTATCCCTTGCTTGGGATGCCTGTATAATTAATTGTGGCAATCCCTTTATATATGTGGCAGAAGTTTTAATTTACATGGCTTTACCAGCTGTCTTTACTTAACATAAATATATATTTTGATTAACGTGATTCTGATATAAGCGGTAGGATTAAGAGATTAATTAACCTCTTTAATCATGGGATACCTGCACATATTTAAATCATGATTTAAAAATGCATTAATCTTCAACTAATTTGACTTCCATTAGAATACTTTTAGATGACAGTGATTCAAATTCATATATAATATGAAATATAAAACTTACATTAAATTTTTTAAAGAAACTGTTTGTTTTTACTAATTCTACTTCACTAAACAGCTGAAAATAATTAACTGCTTATTGGTACCCCTTCGTTTTTGCCTATCTTTCCTTACAACTTGGCAAAGAATGGTTTAAGCTGTGCTACTTAAAGTGTGATCTGCAGACCAGCATTATTCATAAGATTTCATTTAAAATTTCATCTTTAAAAGGTATTTTAAAACATGTTATTTTATTACTTTCATTTTCCTGTGTTATATAAACACAGTGTTATGGATGGACTGGCAATAAAAATCGTCCTAAAAAGTTACTTGTAAATGGCCTACAAACCAATTTTTTAATAATTAGAACCAAATTTTGGTATTGTATTTTTCCTATTAATTCAGTCTAAAAAACATTTGAACTCCATTTTATAACTATTTTTACTTAATTTCACAAAAATGAAATGAAAGAAACTGGTCCATAAACACAAAGGTTTAGTAGTAGTGGTTTACTCTATTTTGACAACTTTCAAGTTAAGTTGGAAAGACTATACATACATTGAGTGCAACAGTTACCATGACAGTTCGCATCATTGTCCAAGCGGCACTGAACATTATTGTTTTAATGCATTGCCACAGGGATGTTGATTACCCATTAGAGTGGTAAATATTGTCCCCATCCTGTCTATTTGTTATTGCTCAACAATATGCAAATACTGCAAATGACCAACTAACTATTCACATGATTTCATACACTCACATTGACCATAACATATATAATATCTGAAAGTTTACTTTTCATTCACAGCAGTATAAGGGTAATAGATTTACACATTCTAACTTGGACCCCCCCAATATCAGTTCAGTTATGCTACTGTTACTCAGCACCTATATATTAGATAGAGTAATGCAGAAGAAAAAAGTGATAATAGAAATAATAACCATGATAACAATACTTGCTGGAGTATACTCATAATATGAAGAACATATATAGAAAGATAGTGGAGTATAAGAATGCCAAAATAGCATATGTACACAACTATATACAACTTAATGCACAATGGCAAAAATATGGCCAATCAACTCCACTTACCAGAAGTATATTGCATTCCAGTAACAGACCAGAGTCCCTTGGGAAATTGGAATACAGCGGTTCTGCCATATGCTCTTCGCAAAAAACAAAAAAAACAAAAAAAATTAGGTGAACATAATTACAATATCAGCCACAACAATCTCACCACCACCTTGCCCATTCATACTGCAGACAGCAACATCTAAGCAATCTACGAAACGCCACCATCATTAGTAGAACCAAACAATTAGAAAACATTAAGGCTTTGGAATTGCTAGAGATATATAAGGCTGAAAAACAAGGAAGAAGTATTCATTTCAAAACAGAAAAAAAGACTGTCCTATGCATGGCAGGTATTACTTTAAAACCACAATCCAATGCATTTATAACTTTAAAATAAAATTTGAAGCAATATCTGTTTAAATTGCTCGTAATATTTTGTACTGCACTTTATAATAATGATATCACTCATCAAATTTAAATCTGGAGACACATTTGATAAATGGAACATTTAAAAAACACAACATTTGTGACGATGTTTGAAACGTTCTGATTCTAGAACAGTTGACCTGATGAAGATCCAGATGAAGGATTGAAAAAATTAGTTGTTCTAAAGGTGATAACATACTGGAAATTTATTTAAGAAGGTTCTATAAGATGTTTGAACTATATTAGATAGTCACTATTAGCCATTTACATATTAGCTAATGACACTGGTTTATAATTTAAATTATCATCACATAACCTTTAAGTGAAAAGACAATACAGTAGTAAAATAAAATTTCACATAACATTTTGTAAACAGTAATTAGATGAACAAAATAGCATTTTTGCATCCTATTGGCTAGCCTGACCTATCTATTCATTCTTTGTCATATAACCAAGTATACTTTTTGAACACATTACCTATAGTCTTTTCTTGCACGGGTACTAATAGCATTCTGCTTTGATTTTTAATTATAAATGTCTGAATTAAGCTTAAAGTTCTATACAGAAAATAAGAGCTGAATGATTGATTCTTGAATCCATATCATTAGATATTATGGACATTAAATTTATTTTCTACTTAGTGTTTTTTACTAAGTTAATTTTAAAATTTATTATTATTGATATATATTTTGTTATTATAATATTACTTGATAAATAAAATAAAAATGAAGCAATATAATAATAAAAATTCTCTCATTTGATAGACATTTGTATCTTATAATCATTTTTGATCTGCAATATCCCACTAACAATATACTCATTGATCATTTTGAAAATATTTTGTCGGCAATCAACACTTTCCAGAATAAGCCTTGTGAATGCTTCTGAGGACAGGTTTTAATTATTTTCATGTCATTATAAAAAAGGAACAAATAATATTTATGTCATGATATTTTGGGATTTATTACTTTGTACTTTTATTAACAAGAAACAATTAAAAGAATAATCATTAAAAAGAAAAAAAATTAAAAAAACAAACGTATTAATCACTCCAAAATAAAGCTTCAAACATTTTATTTGACATTTTGGGGCTGCCATAAGCTTTTAGGCTACCATCAGTTTTTAGGGATGGTTCAAAGCATAATTTGGTGTTATGTGAGAGTTCAAAGTACTTTCAAGATAATCAAAGCTCACAATAGTACAGGGTTTACATCAAAACAGGTTGAATTGGATATATTGTCTTCGGTTTCAGTATCAAAACTATATTTCTGATCCAGACTTATCATTTATTAAATGTAAAGCTTCGTTGACCAGTAACTTTCTGCTCACAGTCATTTTATAAAACATCAAAATATTGGAACAATGCAAACCAGTTAATAGTGGAAGTAATGATTTTTTCATTTAAAAAAACTTCCTCAATGAGTGTAAGCCATCCTTAGAACAACATGCAGAACCGCCCATCTTTTAGAGGAAAACTGATTGACAAATAATACTTGTCTGCAGATCAAAAAGTGTTAAATCATTAAATATTAAATTAATAATCGAGAAATAAATGCCGTCAAATTACTTGGCAAGACAAATGTATTTCAACCTTATTTGAGCTTCAGATACCCACCCCGAGGCCAAGCACGTAACAAACACAACTGACCAATCAGAACACAACCTTAACGTTTAAACAATTCCAAGTTTTGAAATAAGAAAACATTCCATTTAAATGTTTTATGTTCGAAAGGCAGTCGTAACCTGATGATGATGGCTTAAGTCCACTGAAAACGTTTGCTTTCTTTACAAACCATTTGATGTACGCTGGAGTTTAGATATGTAATTTTCTATCGCCATAATCACAATTCAACTATAAGACTGAAAACATTAAAGCCAAAATAGTCACTTCTAGTAAACTTTTGTGAATATGTCATGCTGATAATTTTTGTAGGAGATCTACGATTTGGAAATTTTTTTTTTACTTTTCTTTATTCATAGATATAATTTCTGCATATAATGACTCACGTGACTTCAGGAAAAAAAAAAAAAAAAAACAAATGCTACAAATTTTAGGAATCAAAGCTTCTTATTGGATAAAACATTTTTCAAGACCTCTCTATCCCATAATCAGATCCAAATATTAGAAAAATGGAAATTTGAATCCATTTTTTGAATATTTGGGTCTGATTATTGGATGGAGAGATCCTGAAAAATGTTTTATCCAATAAGAAGCTTTGATTCCTAAAATTTGTAGTGTTTGTGTTTTCTTCATAGATATTCATACAAAAATGTGAACACGTAGGGTTGACTGGAGTAAATGTAAATTCCCTTCTGTCATAGTACAGCACAACCTGAAAATCTGGTGCAGATTTTTATAAAGTGCAATGGTGCTTTACTTATGAAGATCTTCATTATGGTCATATGCTTATATTTAAAATTTTAATATTATTTTTTTACTAAAAACAAAATGTTCACTTTTTCGGATTAGGATCTGTCATCTGTAAATGCAAATGCTGTCATCATCAGAGATTTTGTACTAAATTTTTGTATTTTAATTTTAAAACAACATGACTTCTAGATCATAAGTTTGTATATAGTTAATTGAGATAGAAAAATCTAGATAAGATATGGAAAAGCTCGGAGACCGGAGGCCCTAAGTTTTCCATATCTTGTTTCAATTTTCATCTATTTAACTCTGTTCTTGAGATTAATGAAGGACACACACAAACAGAAAACAGTGAGAATGTATAAGTCTGCAATATGAAAATGGCAGTCCAAAAAGTAGCATGCTAGATTTTAACTAGAGATGAAATATTAAATTTATACTGCTGCGAAGTAAAACAAAACTAAAAAGTATTTTATTCAATTAAATGTAGTAAGTTATTTTTATCTATATTTAAAAAAAACAAAGAAAATAAAAAAAAAATGAGAAGAGAATGGAATCCAAGTCAGGAACTGCAGGTGTTATCAATCACACAACACTGCAGTTGGCCTTCAGGCAAACTATTTTTATTAATTACATATGTATTTTTTTTCAAGTTTTCCTCATTATGTATTGCCTATACACACAAACATTTTTACCTGCGCTTATAAAGGATATTGAGATCTACACAATAATAGTTACGCGATTACTGATCGGCAACTATTCATTACCTATGTAAATATTCACTGAGTTTATTAAAAAAGGCACATAGAAAATTGTGGCCTTCCCTTTTAGTCTGATATTTATAGGCTAAAAATAAAATCTTTTTTAATCACATTATTTCATTTGAGCATATTCTGATCAATGCAGTTTTCTTGTATGGTTTTTCATCTGTTTGGTGGAATAAAATTGCCCAATTTTGTACATTTTGCATCTGAAAGACTCATGTTCATTTACAATTTCTCCTGCAATATGCAGAGTTGTAAGCATGAACTGCTGGGGGATTTACAATGTCCTTCACAGTATTTACCCCATCTACTAATACAGAGAGATAATTACTGATATGTGATTAGTAAGGTAACAAAGCTATTAAAAAAGCAACCATCTGTGCTTTCTTAAGTTACAAAAGTTGTAAATAGTGAAAAATTAATAGCAACATTTACTATTACTCCACTCAATTCTAAATTATACAGAAATGCTAATATAGTCTGTCGTATCTAACAGCTATTAGCAGTCAATTTGAATGTTGTGCTAGGCACTATTAACTGGCACGCAGTATGCTGACATTTACTTATATTAAAAATAAATATAAATATTTAGCATGTCTAGCTATTGATGTGTACTGTACATGTTTGTGCATATTTTCTTCTACAGACCAATCTACAACAATCATTTGCATAAATTTTACTCTCTAGTGTTTATTAGCAAAGAGTGAAAACATGGAGGGTGGCAACCCTTGCTATATATCAAGGTAATAAAAAGTGTTTTAGTTTTGAACAGTCTACATTCAAACATAATTTGAAACATGCAAAGGAGACAAAAAGCTTTCAGGAAACAGAATTCCATAATACTACAAATTTTTATGTACATATTATGGATCAGATGGTCAATAAATATTTCAAAAGAACTGCATTCCAAAGATAGCCAAATGTATTTTATAATACATGATTTAGCACAAAATAGTTCCCGAGTCATCCATAAAGGAGTTACCAACAGAAAATCTTTTAATACTCTTTTATTCTTCACGGATATTCTAAAGGAAGAATCATGGTTTATTATGTATAAGTAAAATCTTGGATCCAGACAGGAGAATTTCAGCCCCAAATCAGAAGAGAAAATAATGTCTAACAATTTCTGAATACCACCAATACAAATCATATTCACATAGTCTTATTTTTCAAGCTAGTGTGATTAACTAAAAAGAAAAAACATAAATCATCGATCAATTTATTTAATTGATTAACCTTTTATTTGATACTAACATTTCATTTGAATGAATTCTCGATTCATAAATTCATTATTTTGACTTAATATATTCAACAATTCTTCACAAGCGTAATTAAGATTTATTTTAATTCTCATTTTAACTGAATGTTTTAACAGTTAGCCTAATTTCATTTTATTTATTATTATCATTATTATGTCTTGGTAAAAAATTAGAATAAGTACAATACTAAAACTGCAGTACAAAAATAGTGTGCACTATTCTGGCTGTACAAGTTGTCTCAAAACAATACATCTGGTCACTTTATAGTAGGGTTGAATCCTTTATTTGAAAGGACAATCTTTTATATTTGCTAACTGTTCTGATCTTTACCGAAATGAGAAAGGACTTAACCTGTCCTTTACTTTCATTTTTTAATGCCTGTATTTTGTAATGGAAATAATGGAGTTTTATATAGGCATATGTCTAGTTTAGTTTTATTGGTATACACAGGCAATCTGTGAGAGGAGTGCCTCCTGGGAGGTCTTTTATGGAAAATTGACCCCTATTTAGGTGCTTCTAATGTGAATAAAACTCAGAAAATGCCGCATGAGAAGGCACAAACCCAAGACCAACTACTAGCATTCAGTAGTTTTATCCACTTGGCCATTGGCTTTGGGCATTTATCAATCCTAATCCTTCCCCATAGATAGCTATAGTTTACCATTAAAAATTTTTAATTCTAAATTAAACTAACTTTCACAAATATTTATGGTCAGTATTAAAACTATTAGGTTGATGTAAAAGTTTCTGAAATTTTAGACCTCTACAATATTTGAAACTGTTCTCTGACAGATGGCATTTACAAGTTTCTTATGGTAATTCTGTGTTGCAACACAGAATTTACCATATCTTTAAGTATGTCAAGTTTTCAAATGTTTTCTCATGACCAAATTTGCACATTTGTGCTTTATTATTATCAATTTGATATAAAAGCAGCTGAATCTTATTGCCATACAATGTAACTGTTTGACAAAAATGTTGTCTCAAAGTCAAACAAGTGGTTCAATAAATTTAAAGCTGGGCAATATAAGTCAAAGATAAGCCACACTCAGATAGGTCTTCCATCCTATTGGATGATGAACTGTGGCAGCTGGTGGAAGCCAATCCAGGTCTGACCTTGAAGGAAATGAGCAAAACACTTGATTATAACCAGTCCACTATAGTTCATCCACAGATGAAATTTCTGTGCACTGTGCACTTTCTTCTTGATAATACAAGACCACACGTGTCAAGGTTGACCCAGCAAAAGCTACTTGATCTTGGCTGAGGTTTTCCTTCATCCCCCATATAGTCTAGACCAGTGTTTCCCAACCATGTACCTTAGACGTGTCATGAAAATATTAAATATTTTTTAGCATGTTGAATAAGCTCTTTTTAAAAATTCCATTTAAATTTCTTCTTTTTATCGCTGACTGACTGAAGGAAGGATAACCCTCTCACAAAAGTTGTGTTTGTCTATGCATTAGCAGGTGTACCAACTCTTTGGAGCCTCTATAAATGCTGTGGCTTACCAGCTTAAAGACCAATAAGGAGCTGTAAAGACCAGCTCCTTACACATTGATTTTAAATAGTCTTTTTATTTTTATAGCATATCTGAGTTTTACAGATATGAAAAAATTGCACTTGCAGAGTTCTTCAAGTTAAAACCAGCTCAAGTTTTATTCAGCAGGAATCCATGACCTGTCCAGTCGACGAAACAAGGTACTTGAATTTTCTTGAATAAACTATTTTCTGATTTGAAATAAATGTACCAAAAACTTTTGCATCAACTCAACATAATTTTTAAATCAAAATCTAAAAAAATATAAACAGAATATTTAGTTATTAACTAAAAAAAAAATCATTCGATTTTACTTTTCCAGGTGGGACAAACTGAAGCGAAAGTTGAAGCGGTAACATTAATCACTTTTGTTTCCTAGTTTTCTTTAGAAATCCGACAACTCTATCTTACAGTATATGTGATGTGTATGTGTCTATATAGGCTTTATTTAAGTTCTGAAGATACAAGGAATAAAATCATAAATTACAACGATTCGTTCACAATTAAAACTTGAATAACGATTAGAATTTCTGTAACAATTGAAAGAAATATATCTGAAGCTGAAGAATTGTATAATGAGTTAAAAATAAAACATTTTGATGAAGCAAAAATGAGATCTACTGTTTTTGTTTTTTTACATTATTCATGATTAAATGGAGTTTCCACTTAATCATCAATAATGTCAGAACATAATTGACTAGCAACAATAGTTGTAAAGCAAATGTAATTCTTAAATAAATCAGACAGAAAACATTGTCTAAAAATATGAATTTTATAATCTTACAATTTAAATTACTCTAATACTATAAAATTATTTTAATTAAGTGTAAGTTTATAACCAAATTTATAAAGTATGGCTCAAGAAATAAATAAATAAATGACATTTCTTCTTATTTAAATAATAATAATACTTAACAATTTCATTATTATGAAGAAAAACTTTATTTTTAAACAATAAAATCTTTAATTTTTTTTCTTCTTATTTTCTAAGCATTTCGGCAATTAATTATAAATGCTAAATTCACATCTATGTTAAACATTTATGTTTAAATCTCATAGTAATAAATAAATCATCTTTATAAATCGACTCCCTTTATACTTAAATTATATCATCTATAATCACGAAAGTAAGATAGGAATGCAGACAAACAGACAAATATATATTTTTAATCACGCGTTAAGTATAAATGTCTATCCATTAAGAGAAATTAGCGTAGTATAATTTCCGAAAACCGCATAAATTTATTGCTTTCCTTTTACAATAAAATTTATTTTATATCTAAGAGATTGATTAAGAATTAATGTCCTCGTTCTATTTAAATATTAAAATTAATAAAAATCTAAAATCTATATCTCGACTCGCCATCTCGATCAGAACGGCGCTTTAAAAGGTTAGAAAATAGTTATCTATCGGAAATATCTAATTCTAGAATTACAGTAAATACAAGTTTAATTAAAAGAGTCGGAATGATTTATTAAACCGAAGCATTATCTATAAAAATGTATCCGATTTAGAATCATTATACTGTATATTTTAAAGTCTTATATAATTTTGCAAGACTCACGAATTTAAATCTAAAAAACTGTAAGCGTCAGATTAATCACAGATTTATATTTAAATATTAAATATATAAAATCATACATATCACTTTTGTAAAAAAAAAAAAAATTAATAATTTAAATAAAACATTGTTTAATTCATTCGGAACGGTACTTTGTCAATACTCGTTTAACGGTAATTCGTAAAATTTCATATTTAATTGGGGCCAGATTTAGAAGTAAACCGTAGCTCGGGGCTTCGAGGGGCCTCGGAAATTTCTACAGGAAAGAAAACCGAAGTCGAATTTTGTAATAAAAAAATTTGTTTTTTACAAACCAACAAAATATACTTTACTTTTTATTTTGCATAGCATTTACGTTAATTCTTTTCTTTTTTACGACCGACTTCAAAACCGTAAAGGGTCGGTAAAGGGCCCCGGCACGAAGTTCGGCTCAGGGTCTCGAAATGCCTAAATCCGATCCCGGATTTAACGCGACGCAAAAACAAACGTATCGATTATAATAAAAATTGACCGACATTATTTAATCGCGCATATACAAACTCTAAACAAACGTTAATATATTATATCAAACGATCTCTTCTCTAGACGGATGCCAAGAAGATATTTTATGCCGGCGAGGCCCTGAACCCGGACAATTTGATCCGTCTCGCATCTCGCTCCATCTACTAATTGAAAGCGTCCATTTCGGAAATGCATTCGGCATCCTAAATATGCACACTTACGCTAAATAAATGGATTATTTTTTTTCTAAATGATTTATTAAGTCTAGAGAACTGATTATCATCATCAATAATTTATACATCAGAGATAAAAATGGGGATAATATAAGTGATAATTTACTCTTATGTCTTTTTTTTTTTCTTTTTTTTCCTCTCTCCTCTTTTATTTATATATGAAAACAGAAAAAGATCTGAAATAATAGAATATTAAATGAATATTTTGTGGATTTTTTTCTTTAAATATTTCATTTGTATTGATAAAATTCATATTCATCGCCCTTAAAATCAATAATTGTGTTCAATTGAACACATTTGATATAGACTGATGAACACTTATATATATACATTTCGGTGCAGAAAGACTAAAGGGTGTCGCTTAAAGAAGTGCTAAAGGAAGTTTAATTAATGATATTTTATGCACGATGCTAAGTAATAATTTCTAACTTTATCCATTTCGTTTAATTAAAAGAAAAAAATTGGAAAGCAGCGCAAATAAATTCCTTAAATTCCCACATATAAAACACAAGCTTATACTAAGCGACGTTCGATCATACTTCAACGTCTTTATTACCTCACTCAGTTGCGATCTCGGTCCTTTATATATAATAACGGAGTATTTTCGATTACTTATTTTTAAAGTTTTATTCCGCAAAAGTCGAAATCCGCACTCGATAATGTCAAAATTTCTAAAATCCGAATCCCTCTTTCGGCGACAATGGAATCATGGGACACAATAAACCGTGACGTCAAAACATATTGCGCTCCTTCTGACGTCAGCCGAGACGTCACCGAAATATATATACTGTTTACGGAAATATATTTTATAAAATGAACGCCATCTTCGTATTTATTTTTTTTTTACTTTTTTTTTGTAAATTTGTAATTACGTAATATAATGTTATAAATTTTTTTGAATTAATATTTATTGTATTTCGTTAAATTTAATTGGAATATTTTCGGTATTATAGGATAATGTTCGAGAAAAATCTATAATTTTAACGGGTAAATGTATACGGGAAATAAGTGATGTGAAAATTTAACTTATAGGCCTATATTTATTTATTTATTAATAATTTATTCTTAATACTTTATTTTATATTTGAAATATGCAACGGCGTATCTAAGAAGAAGAAAGTGGGCACCTGTCCCGGGTGCCTGTCTTTGGGGAACCAAAATAAGCCTGTAGAATTTTTTTGTAATTAATTTTGTATCGGGGGTGCCAGGAATCACTATGGGAAAACAGGGGTAAAAAAAAACACCGGGAATTTTTCGGGGGGTGATCCGTCACCGGCCGTCCCTTTATAGGTCCGGACAAATCTATACTGGGGTTGTTAAAAACACACAGTGCCCACAGGACGGAGTTATAAAAAAATATTCATTGTGAGTTCGGCCAGGTAGACAATGGAGGTGGCAAGATGGTAAGGGACGAAGTCCGACGTGTAGAACAGACTACATAAAAAGTACTTGGGATTTCGCGTCCAGATTCAATAGCGTGGTTGAGGCCGAAGTTTTAAACGCGAAAACGCGTATGTCGGATGTTCAGCCGCCGCTTTCCTATAAGCCAATGTTACGTGCCAGATGATTTCTTCTAACATGCCATTTCGGGTACGCATGCCATAGTTTTGTCATTCCCTGGCATAGAGAATACAGTAGAGCCTCGATTATCCTACCCCGATTAACCGACACATCGGTTAACCGTCCTGGTCGGCAAATTTCAAATGTCCGCTAGTGATGTGGCGCTACAATATTTGGCTATATCTTGGCTACTTTAATATTATTTTTACGTGTTTTAGCTGGCAACACTCATTCGACCATGAAAGGGAGCCAATATTTAAACGAGGCTTAATCTTCTAATTTTTAACGATACAATAGCGACGATTATTATTTTAAAAAATTTTTATTAGGCTTAACATTGATGAAATTTCAACGCAAAGTAGGTTAATAGCGATATACTAATATACTAATTACATGGGATATAATAATATACTACACTAATAATGGATTTTTTTATACTTTTCGGTTATCCGACCAACTCCAGTTCCCAATTGAGTCGGATAATCGAGGCTCTACTGTAGTTAAATTAGTAAATTATTTCAGAGCCGCAGTCAGCAGATGTTCGCTTGTTATTCGCTTGCATGTTAATTAAATGAAATTATTGCACACAGTAACACGGAGAAACAAAACCAGTTATAAAATAAATTATCTACTGTGTTGTATGTTTTATTTAATTCGATTTGTAACAAATCGAATAGCATAAAACCTGTATTTTTTTCTTGTATGCATTGTGATCGGAACATTGTCCTAACGTTTAGAATCCTCGNCACAGTAACACGGAGAAACAAAACCAGTTATAAAATAAATTATCTACTGTGTTGTATGTTTTATTTAATTCGATTTGTAACAAATCGAATAGCATAAAACCTGTATTTTTTTCTTGTATGCATTGTGATCGGAACATTGTCCTAACGTTTAGAATCCTCGGATCGAGTTGAGGTATACATCGTGATGCAAATAGAAACTTATGGACACAGCCTGGTGTCATTCAGCCAGCAATTCGGAGGCTCGAACAGGTGACATAGAGCGATACCAGCCACAAAATATGTCGAATCTATAGCGAACAGAGGTTCTTCTTATGATCCAAAAGAACATCGTAACAGCAGCAAGAGTAATTCCGCAAAGTAAAACCCAGGGCTGTGGAGTCGGAGTTGGAGTCGTCAAAAAATCCGCCGACTCTGACTCCTTTTTACTTACCAACTTGTTATGTATATAAAACGGAAAAGTGTTGGAATCGTGTCAAATTTGACCCTCCAAACTTTTTTTGAAAATCTACACGTTTGGAGACCTCCTGAACCCTTCAAAAAAAGTCAATAAAGGGGAAAAATTCGCGCGCGCGTGTGTGTTGGCGTCTAATTTGTTTAATTTCATTCTGAGATATTAAACAATATCTCAGAATGGGTAAAGTTTAAGAAACGAAATGTGGCGCTGTAGCTTGCATATAAAAGGGCATTAATACTATTAAATTTTGGTTCTTAATTAAAGGTCGACAGGGTGAAGAGATAAAAGTGGTCATATGTCATATTTCTTAATGAATATTTTACTCGTTATTATCGTTCAAAATTTTAAAAAAATAAAATAAAACTCGTCTCTACCCTCAAAGTAAGCTTTTTAGCCATTTTATAATAGTACAGTAAAACCCGTTAAGATGTTTTCGCCTAAGATGTTAGAATGTATATGGGGACACGATTTAGTTCAACCACTTTAACGCTTAATAACTAACTGCTGTGTTAAACCATCTGACTCCGATTCTGACCATTCTGACCACAAAAATTATTAGGCTTCAAACAGAATGAACAAAATCATGCCCCCCACCAGTAGCGTAGCGAAGGGGGGGCGACAGGGGCGGCCCGCCCAGGGCAACACTTTTTAGGGGGCGGCAAAATTACGTTTTAGGGAGCGGCAAAATTTCACAATAAATAATAATAATAACTTGTAAGAATTTGAACCATTTTATTTCATATTTTCGTCCACCTACGATTCGGACCGATTGNCATGTTAATTAAATGAAATTATTGCACACAGTAACACGGAGAAACAAAACCAGTTATAAAATAAATTATCTACTGTGTTGTATGTTTTACGTAATTCGATTTGTAACAAATCGAATAGCATAAAACCTTTATTTTTTCTTATATTTTTCTTTATGATTTTATTTTGCAGTTGAATTTAAATCAAATTAATTAATAAAATCCGCGTTAATTTACATTCGCGTAATATAAATAACATCCAAGAATTCGTCTTCAAAGGTGCTTTAGTCATATTAAAAAACAAACATTTATTACATGTAATACAGTATATACAGTGACTCTTCAATGCATTGTGATCGGAACATTGTCCTAATGTTTAGAATCCTCGGATCGAGTTGAGGTATACATCGTGATGCAAATAGAAACTTGTGGACACAGCCTGGTGTCATTCAGCCAGCAATTCGGAGGATCGAACAGGTGACATAGGCACAAAATATGTCGAATCTATAGCGAACAGAGGTTCTTCTTTTGATCCAAAAGAGCATCGTAACAGCAGCAAGAGTAATTCCGCAAAGTAAAACCATACGGATGGATTCAATCCAAAATCCACTATCCTCTTACCCAGAAAAAAAAGTCATTCTGATCTCTTGACAATGGTAAAAAATAATAGAAATTTGTAATTGTCGTTGTAGCACTGTATAGTTTTCTCGAATAAATCCATAAAATAATGATGGAAGGAATAAAACTCGCGCAGAACATCTGCGACTAATGAGGTGTCCGATACAGGAAACACACACGTAACAAGTGATTGACTAAGAATCGAGTGTAGATACGAAACTGGAATGTATCTTGATGTAGTTGACATTGGTTCCTATAAATATACAATGGCCATTTTTATAAACAAAGGCCGAAAAGGTCTTTACTCTAATATTTAGTAACCTGCGGTTAGGTCCGATGTTCACAATCATAGTGTGAATTTATCCCGTTATCAAAAATAGGAATCGTTTAACGCCGGATGAGGCCCTTAATAATATTCGTCGAGTAGCCCAGGGTGGTGGCAATGCGATTAATATGGTGAAACTCTTTGAAGCTGGAATGTGTATCAGAACAATGAGTAAAAGCCATTTTTTTAAGTACTCTGAACATGCTATCTTGTAAGCAAATAGATCATGGGACGTTGAAGGAATGAATAAGGGATTGTACGGTACGTATTCTTTCTGTAGACATCGGTGATGAGAGATCCATTGAGTATGGTGATTAGGATATCCAGGAAATGCACTTGGAAGGCACTTCTTTGTTCAGAACGAAGCAGTAAACCATTTGAATTGTTGGTGATGGTCGAAGCGGTGGTTTGCGATTCTAAATAATTAAAGCGTCATCAACATATCTGGTATACAGCACGATGGCATCTTCAAAAGTAGGGTGGACCGTATGTTCTAGTGGTCATACTACCAGCTCACACAGGTTACCCGAAATTGGAATATCATAGGAACTGTTCTTGTTTGAAGCTAAGTGAAGGTTAAAAAATCTAGCAACGAGTTGCGTAACTTTCCCAGCTTTTATGAGAATTTATTTAAAAAATAGCATTTGTATTATTAAAATACAGTCGACCCCCCTATAAGATAGAGATACGTTCCATTCTCTAGGAATCCGATTTCTTACGGATCTTTCCAATCACAACCCGACACGTGTCAAGTTTACGGACTACGGCTGTTTGAAAGATTTTCTTCCATAAAATTAATCGATTCTAGACTAATCCGACTCAACATTTCCAAAATACGTATATATTTTTTGGGAATAATCCGTATAAACTACGCTATAAACAAAAAATTGTAGGATTACTTACCGAGTGTCACCATTCGACATTGCCATTGCTCAACATTGTTTTCGTCGCGGAACAGCTCAGCAAAGAGCGGCCGATTTCTAACAACTTATTTTTCTGTGAAAACTTCGTAGAACTTCGGAGACATCATTAATATAAATAATTTTAATCGCCGTTGAATAAGAAATGTTTCTTTCACAAGAAATGTATAAAATTACAGTACTGTATTAGACTTACGGTACCTAATTTACATACTGACAGACGATAGTTAGCGTAAAAATCTCCGTAGCGTGGCGCCACGCTAGACGGCGGAAATTATATATTTAATTATAACAAAGTTACAATAAGTTAATATATAATTATATATACAGTACCTAATTTATATATAATTAATATATAATTATATGTACAGTACCTAATTTATATATAATTTATATAATACTGTCCAGACGATAGAAATCTCTCCGTAGCGTGGCGCTACGGACGGCGGGAAAGTAGTTCGGCTGCCCGATGACGTTTGAGGTGTTTATAGGGAACTTTTACTATTTTTTACGGATACCGGTAGCAATTTTTTCGTAGTTTTATAGGAATCGTAATTATAGGGACCGTAATTATAGGGGGTCGACTGTAAATAACTAAAATTGTACGTGGCGCCATCTATTATGAGATTTTGTTATAAAAACCTTAAATATTTTAAATTATTATTAAATAGCAAAAGAATTAATTTTGAGGGTAGAGATGAGTTTTATAAAACACTATAAATGCTAACAAGTATAATCTTCATTAAATCCGACTCTTCGCAAGATATATCACTTGACTACCCTCTATCTCTTCATCTCCTTGACCTTTCACAATCAAAATTTAACAGCATCAATGCCACTTATATATAAGCTAACGTCTCAAATTTTGTTTCTTTATCTCTATCCCTTCTTGAGATATTAAGCGAAATGGACGCCAACACACATACATATCACTGAATTTTTTGCCGTTTTCTTGAATTTTTTGGGTTTAGGAGGTCACAAAACGCGGAGATTTGCAAAAAACACAGAGGGTCAAATTAGACACGATTCCATTGCATTCCCTAGTTCCCATTCTCTATCATGCAGGTACCTTATACGGAAAATCGAGAGAGATATTAGACTCGATACACCGGATCATTCTAAATACTGTACGTATCAAACGAAAAAAGAAAATGGTGACGAAGATTTTCGAAATGTTTTGAATATTTACAGGAACGAATATCGACTACATCAAGATACATTCCAGTTTCGTATCTACACTCCATTCTTAGGCAATCACTTGGTACTGTACGTGTGTTTTTCCTGTATCGGACACCTCATTAGTCGCCGATGTTCTGCTCGAGTTTTATTCATTCCATCATCATTTTACGGATGTATTCGAGAAAACTATACAGTGCTACAACGACAATCACAAATTTCTGTTATTTTTTACCATTGTCAAGAGATCAGAATGACTTTTTTCTGGGTAAGAAAATACAGTCGACCCCCTATAACATGGTAGATACGTTCCGTTCTTTATGAATCGATTTCTTGCCAATCACAGCCCAAACGTGTGAAGTTTACGGACTACGGCTGTTTGAAAGGTTTTCTTCCATAAAATTAATCGATTCTAGACTAATTCGACTCAACATTTCCAAAATATGTATATTTTTTGGGGAATAATCCGTATAAACTACTCTATAAACAAAAAATTGTAGGATTACTTACCGAGTGTGCACCGTTCGACGTCGCCATTGCTTAAGCTTGTTTTCGTCACGGAGCAGCGCACCAAACGGCGGGCGATTTCTGATAAATTATTTTTCTGCGAAAACTTCGTTGAACTTTGGAGACATCATTAATTGAAATAATTTTTATGGCCGTTGAATAAGAAATGTTTCTTTCACAACAAATGTATAAAATTACAGTATTGTATTAGACTTACGGTACCTAATTTACATATTGTACAGACGATAGTAAACAACTTACTCGCTTAAACTCTCCGTAGCGTGGCACTGGACGGCGGAAAGTAGTTCGGCTGCCCGATGACGTTTTACCGAATTACAGGAGTTTTTTTACCAGGTTTGTACGGATACCGTCGCAATTTTTTCGCCGTCTTATAAGAATCGTAATTATAGGAACCCGTGTTATAGGGGGGTCTACTGTATTGGATTTTGGATTGAATCCATACATATGGTTTTACTTTGCGGAATTACTCTTGCTGCTGTTACGATGCTCTTTTGGTTCAAAAAAAAGAACCTCTGTTCGCTATAGATTCGACATATTCTGTGGCTGGTATCGCTCTATGTCACCTGTTCGATCCTCCGAATTGCTGGCTGAATGACACCAGGCTGTGTCCACAAGTTTCTATTTGCATCACAATGTATACCTCAACTCGATCCGAGAATTCTAAACATTAGGGCACTGTTCGATCACAATGCATCGAAGAGTCATTACAAATTGGTCAAGAAAGTCGAAGAGACTGGAGTGTTACCTCAACCAGTGCAACTATCCTTCCTTCTTCCAAATTGAAACATCTTTGTCATCGCGCTATTGGATTATCTCTTTATAAGAACTGGCGTTTATACTCTACTTCATCCAAAATCAATAAAATCTTATATCGATCTTAAAATAGATTAAAATTCAATATTTGAATGCGTAAAATTCTTATAAGGAAGAATTCGTACTGTCTTTCAGCGTTATATTTATTTGTTTGATGAATTAAATACACGCAAGTACATTGGACATTTCAAAATGTCTTCCACAAGCGAGAAAAAAAATATATAAAATTCGAACATCGATTTTAAAATCTAAGTTAAACGAACATAAGAACGTTTCTTATTAAATAAATCACTTCATTAACCAACATGGTCCTGACAATTTCTTTTATTGCCCGAAAGTACTTAATTTTTAATCTTTCCTTCAGCTAAAAAATATTTACATATACAACTGCTACTAAAGAATTTGCAACACTCAAGCTGTCACTCCACCCCTAAATAAAGAAATTTATAATGATTATTCATAAATATATAATATATTTCGATGTGTAGTACAATGAAAAGCACTCACGTCAATAAGTTCCCTCCACCTGCAACCTATTATAGAAGGTCTTATAATAACAATAGGCAAATCTCTACAAACGTTATTCAAGTAATTTTCTGTTATAGCCTTGTTAAGCTGTCACTATGTAAAATCATGACATGTAACGTATATTATATAAATAGTATACCATAAAAATAAAGAAATACAGCTATTGTATAATATATGAACTTGTGGGAGATTTTTGTAGCATTTGTTTAAAGTACAGTACAGTCTGCAATCTCTGTAATCCGCCATTCGCTAGTCCAACACGTCTAACATTCCGCAGGGTGGAATACATGCAATTTTCGTGTTACATGTTCTCGATGTATGTCACAGAGATTGATGTACAGTACGTGTATATTGTCAGTGAACTAATCTGTGAACCAAATGTATTTTCTACTGTACAGTATGTACTGTACATACATACAAAATCCAGTAATCCGACACCCGCCGGTTCGATATTTGTCGGATTACAGAGTTTGGTTTATTTGGTTACGGCAGAGCGACACGTGGGAGATCTGCCGAAGGAAAGACTTTTATAGGAAACTGGCTCCTATTTAGGTGTTACTAACGTGAAGAAGTCACGGAAAACTGCACGTGGTCAGCCTGTTGCTGGTACTGGAACACAGGATTAGTGTTTAGGGGTTTTATTTACCCGGCCACTGGTGGGTACCGGATTACAGAGATTCTACTGTATTTGAATAATTTTAGGACAAATAATTGGAACAACGTGACGTATATGGTTAAACGGAGCCGCCTGCACCTACGGTTTCCATATATGATCTCGAAATTCATCTGTGTAGTCCCGTTCTCGAGATTAAGGAAGGCAACACAGACAGATGGCAGTGGGAATTTATAGGTCTACAATTGTTGAAAATTACAACCCAATTGAGAAAAAACCAGGGAAAATGACAGTAGAAGAGTAAGATTTAAAGCAGATAGCATCAACTTTTACTTTTCCCGATGATAAAAGTATAACAGAAGGAAAGTATGGCGATGGGTCAACAAATGACCCGAAAGTTTTGAACTCACGGGACCTTGAAACGTGACGAAATGCAAAAAAATTCGGGTTTTTTTTTTCTGTAAGCATGGATGTTAGCGTGTGGGGGGACGATTTTGTTCACACTCTTTGAAGCGTAATAATTCCTGTGCTTTTCGCTGAACATTTCTGAAATTTTGCATGGAGTTTTGTTAATTAGGAGGATTTATACTATTAAATTTTGGTGGATAAAAGCCGAGGGAATGGGGAGATAGATGAGATCGTATGTCGTATCTCGAGTAGGGTAGGATTTAATTAATAAAGAATTTACTCGTTATTAGCATTTACAATTTTTTTTTTTTTTTACAAAACTCATCCCTACCCTCAAAATAAAGCTTTTTTTTATTTTATAATAGTTAAAAATATAAAATACTTTTAATAATAAAATACGGTAACAGATGGCGCCACACGTGCAGTTTTAAATGTTGCCTGGAGAGTTAAGCAACTCGTTGCTGAATTATTTTTGAAAATGGTTTAATCATTCAAACATTTATCCAAAAAACAATTTCACAGCGATGCTTGCAAAATATCGTACAGTACATTCTATTACATTCCTGACTGTTATATATAACAAAGGAAAAGTATGGCGATCGGTCAAAACATGACCATGACCCACCCAAGATTTTTATATTTTTGGACTCAGGTGGACCTTGAAAGGTCGATAAATGCAAAAAAAAAAAAAAAAATTCGAGTTTTTTTCTGTATGTATGGATATTATTGTCTGTGTGGGGCACGATTTTATACACCCGGTTTGAAGCTTAATAACTCCTATGCTTTTTGTCGAAAATTTCTGAAATTTCAAGTCCATCGCCTTAACTACTTGGGCACGACTGCTTCCTTATAATCGCTGATATATTTTGCATTGTTACATCAATGGTAATAGATTTTTTTCTATTAGTAAAAATAGTATTGATTTTATTAAGTTTGGTTCACTGTGGACCTGAGTTTTCTGCGGACATAGGGAAAATTCCCCGGCTCCCCACGACCATGGATTTGTATGATATTAAATTTTAATCGGTGCTGTTAGTTCTTTAACTCTTTCCGCCCTGTGGGCTCTAAGAGGGCCTCTTACAGCAGGCCCATTATGGGTTCGTCCATGCCCATAATGGGACTGCCGGGTGGTGAGGGACGGGGCCCGACATATCCGAACGGACCATCCCCCGAAAAGTTCCTGGGGTTTTTTCGACCCGTTCGAATTCGAACCCGGGTCCCCAGAGCGGTGGGCTGCCACCTTGATCGCCTGTTAGGTAGCGGTGTAGACATTAAAGTAGCTTTTTATCAAAGTCCATTATGGCCTCACCACTCGGCCATCTCTTTGTGGGCCTTTTATCAAGGCCAACAAAGAAGTTGTGGAATGATGAGGATGGGGCCCAACATGACTGGAAGAGCTGACCCTGAAAATTTCGGATTCTGCGTTGAGGCCATTGACACTCAATGATTATTTTTAAATAAAAATATATATAATTGTACAGTTCTGTATAATTGATCAAGGCGCCAGTATTTGATGAACACGCGAAATAAAACTTAGGAAAATGGGCTGCTAAGGGAAACCCAAGTCAAAATAGACTGGGAACCATTGGAACCACATAATTACTGTGAAATCATGTTAAAATGTTATCCCTTTAAATCAGGGGTCACCAAACTATTTTCACAGTTGGCCAGATAACTGAGAGAATCACGAACCACTTTCTTCAATACAAAACACCGAATACACAAAAAATAAAGACAACAAACATTTATTTGCACAATCAAGCACAACTCAGATCAATAAATGCACGTTTTATTTACTAAAACCATTATTTTTATCATCCTCTCTCAATTCCAAATTCCTTCAAAAACCCGATCAACGCCGTGCACACTTCGCTAGTTAATAATAATAATAATAATAATAATAATAAAACCTTTTAAAATAAATTCTGATAACAGATGGCGCCGCATGCAAATTTTAATTAACTGTTGCCTGGAAAGTTACGCAACTCTTTGCTGGATTTAAAATGAGATTTGTTGTATGGTGACACAATTAACGAGCTGAAACGATAGTCTACCTTTTTATAATAAAACAAAGAATTTTATTCTATTTTTAAAACTAATTTTGTGGCAACATTTTTATTTTTGTTTTTTAAAAAAAGAAACCTGGCAACCCTGTCTTAAAGAAAGATCTATTGTTTGTATAAGTAAAATAATTAAAGCAGAAATTTATTAAATGATTTAAACACATTTTATTCTAGAAAATATTAAGAAACACTTCCGAAAATTTACATTAATATTAATGTATATATATATATATATTTTTTCCCTGGACTTCATTCGGCAAGTTGCCAGAATTCTGGAAAATGTCAGACATTCGTTTAAGTGTATGTTTTCGTTCGTCTGTGACGTAATTACCAGCATCTATTAATGACTTTAAGATGGATGGGTTCATTCCTCACAATATGGCCGACGATTTTTTTTTTCAGGCCCGAAGAGGAGGTACAAAAGGAGCATAAAGAAGGCCTTTTACTGAATTTTTTTTTCCGATCGCGGTTCCTTACCCTACTGGGGAGAAACCACCATTAAATGAATAGCTCTATAGTTAAAGATTCGACTTTTTTTGGAAGGATTTTAACTAAAACAGGCCTACAAATTATTTGGATTATGAGGTCATTTCATATTTTTATTCTCGTGATAAATTTTGTAGTGATTTTTTAAAAGAATTAGGTCTACGGTGATGATGCAGTGTCTACAAGAACTCTTTTTTTTTTTTTTTTACAAGGAACAGTCCCACTTGGAGTCATTCCAATATTTGTTTTTCGGTTTTATTCACCAACTTTACATAAAATAATATTTAAGTTATAAAAAGACCCGCTGTTTACTTTAACAAAGAGAACAATATTAATTAAATCGTTAACACAGCTTACGTATTTAATTCTAATGTTAAATTTAATATTTACTAGTTTTTAGTTTTTAACAATAAGTATTTAAATATAATATCTGGTTGTTTTTATCACAGAGGAGAAGGTAGCCACTGGTTTGTATCTGGAATAAGATCGTGGGTTCGTGCACGGAGCCAACGAACAGTTTTTCGGGTTTTCTTCACAATTGTAATATGTAAATAGTTACCAGTTTCCTCTAGAAAGTCCTCCTGGAAGGCATTCATTTTGGTAATCAAATAAAACAAACCAAACCTGGGTAACAGCAAAACAATAACACATTGCAATGGTGGTAATACATCACGCACAAACAGAAGTTTTTTTTTTTTTTTAAATAAACATCAAATAAAGTTAGGTTTGCCTACTTGGGGATAAAATCCGGGACATCCGAAAATCCTAAACAATGAAGAGAATATTATGTTTACATCTCTCTTTTCCTAAACTGAAATCTTGTTTTCTAGTCTTTTTGTTTTCTAGATGTACAGATGTTATCGTTTCCTCTTATAAACGTTATCGATCAAGCTGAAATTTTGGATGATTTTCAACATCCAAACTGGTTTAAGAAAGTAGTAACAAATTAGTTTCTACGATTTTCGAATGTTCCTATCGTAATTTAAAGTCATTCTGGGATTTCTACGTAGTAAAATATAATAGATTACGACCTAATTGGCCGTAATTCTTAACCTGTGATGGATCTTGAAAACTATATTAAACCGAATTGCCTATCTTCTACACGTTCAAATAAGTAGAGATTACGTTCTTGGAACTTGCTTTGAACTGTACAGTGACATATAATTCTCCACGAAAGAATTGTAAGATTGTTAATTTATAATTGTAAAAGCATTCTTCTCATATTTTATTTTGTTTTCCTTTAAATTGCCCACCAGTGGCCGAATGGATACAACTGCTGAACGTGGGTTCGCCCCTCTCCAGCTTCCAGAATGGTTGCCAATAGAGAGCAATTCAATTCTAGCGCTGCCATTCTTATATGAATTATTTATAAACAATACATTTATGGGACTTCTCTGTATTTGGCTCGTATACACTGAATGAATCCAAAAATATGAAAAGCCTCTTACAAAATAATTGTGTGTGGTATTTTGCATTACGCGCAAGGATTGGATGAACTAAAAATTTTGAAACTTTACAGGGTTTGTTAATGTTTATTTTGTATTTTATATAGGCCACATAAGCTTAATATAATGAAATGAAGAGACTCTCAAGATTGGTGTTGAAGCTGTGAGGAACAAAAAATGGCGACCGCTGCTGCTGCTGCTGCAAAGGAGTTTGGAATATAATAAGGACATGTAAAGTTTTCCTCAATTTCAAGTTTATTAAGACTTTTTATTCGTCTCTATTAAATTTTTCTAAGTTGAAACCATTGCTGTTACGTTTATCTAAGTTAAACGATTTTAATACACTTCTAAAAATGACTGGCTTTGTTATATCTAATGAATTTATTACAATAATATGACTTCTTATTTAATTATGTAGCTTATTTTTCTTAAAACTTTGCCTTGTTCTTCATACTATAACACGTAGTGGCCTTTAGTATAGTCCAGTCTCTTCGCAACACAGGAATTATTCATCTGTACGATCATACGAGATACTGCCCCATCATTTTACCCTATCTCCCCTAAAATAGGTAGCTTTATCATAGAATTATATCGAATTTTAAACGATCACATTTTGTTTATAATACCACATCATTTGTCCATAAGAATTTGAACTTTTTAACAGTGTTTAGAAAGAGTTTAAACAGAGTTTAAACAGTGTTTAAACCGTGTCTTCAGGTTATGAATGATACGTTTAGGACCTTAACAGAGATGTAGAGTATACTAATAGGAATAAAAAAGTCTCTACGAGCGACCCTTCGCGAGATATTACCCCTCCCGAAATGACTCTATAGCTCTTACTGTTTTTAAATAACGCCTGTAGAAAGACACCCAAACGACACTCGAGCATCTCTATCTTTCACTATTGTTTAGTTTTCTGTAGTTTGTTTTAGTCAAGGAAATACATAAAACAACGAAAAACTAGTACATAACGAACACAGTATTAATTCCATTTAAGTATGACGTAACAAACACAGGATGGACGATGACTCACATTCTGACATCACAAATGACATTTCCGATTTCGGACGTCACGCGAATCGCTTTCCTCGCGTATTAATGGCTCGAGGTAGAAGAAAAACGAGCAAAAGTTTCGATATTCGTCGTCGTCCAGCCGTCGGGAATAGTCGAGAAGACGACGCGACGACGGGTGACTTCTCCTAACGAAATACAATTTCTACTTTCTATCGATTTCTTGGCCGAACTCCCGACCGATTTCAAATTAGCGCCGTCGGAATCCAGAAGAGAAGGCGACGACGCGTCCGATTTTGAAGCGACGTCGTCAATCGTTGCGTTGACGAAAAGTCGAAGGAAGAGACGATCGGACGGGGGAGAAGGAAAACGAGGCGCCGGTCGCCAGGGAACCGAACTATAGATTTTTATCCAGGTGACGACGTGGGCCCTTCGTTTCCGTCGAACCCCCGGATGGAGGTTCGTCCGTCCGCGAGAAACAGTGCGAGCGATACGACGAAGCGACTGAGAAAAATTCGCTCTCGTCGCGTCGCTCGTCTAATAAGCGTGGATCGGCGCTCGTATTGTCTGCCGACTTAACTCCCCCTACCGACAAAGTAAGAAAGTATCGCCGCCGAGTTTTTTTGCG
Organism: Centruroides sculpturatus; assembly: GCF_000671375.1. Taxonomy (NCBI): domain Eukaryota; kingdom Metazoa; phylum Arthropoda; class Arachnida; order Scorpiones; family Buthidae; genus Centruroides; species Centruroides sculpturatus. The sequence continues at coordinate 633,235 of NW_019384405.1, read as the reverse complement.
TTACTCGAAGCGATAAAAAAAACGTTTCCGCTAGATTTAAAAACGAAGGTTGGCCGCGACAGAAGAAGAGATAAAGCTATACGACTTTTTTTTTACCGAGCGACGCAACGCTTCCTTCTCGTAACGTCAGCATGCAACGTTTTTTCTTTTACGTTCGTCCTTTCCGTGTCGCGCGATATCTGCGGAGAGTCGCTAGCGCAAATCATCGCTCGCATTTATCGCGGCGTCGGAAAGTGTAGAGAGGTAGCGATTTTTTAACGCGAGTCGCGCGGGGAAAACCCGAAACGTCTCACGCATAATAATCTTCAAATTTTACTTTTTAATCGTCGACCGATAGAAAATTGACCCCGTTTTTTTTTTTTGTTTTTTTTTCTTTTTCCGGCGACTCCAAATATCGGACTTTCCCAGAAATTTCGAAAAATAATTTTTCCTTTCCGAAGAAAAAAGTCTAAATATAACGTCAATCCATAATCTCGCATTGGTTTTTTACGTATGAAGATTTATGCGAATAATTTCGTTTCATCTTCTGTCGCCATTTATTTCGTGTTCTACGTCTTTTTGCTCGCCCGCTCGCGCCGGTTGTTGACGCGTGCAGGCCGTTTGCGTCATTAAAACGGATTGCGTTACGGTCGTCCATTTTCTTTTTTGTCAAACTGCAGGCATTAAAAATGAAATAATTTCATAAATTGGATAAAGAAAATAAAAATAAACGGATGAAGAGAATCTTCGGGATTCTGAGAATATGGGTGCAGCTCGAGCAGGGGAGGATCTATGTTTTTCGGGGCCTAGGGCTTATTTGAAGTCCAATGGGCTTTTTTTACTGGATGATATTGATGGGAGTTATTTTATTGTGATGTGAACACAGATTTATATAAAAATATTTCCGCCCAGTGGACACTAAGAGGGCCTCTTTTAGCAAGCCCATTATGGGTTCGGCCAGGACCGGGTAGTGAGGGACGGGGCCCGAAAAATTTCTGGGAATTTTTTAACCCGTCCGGATTCTTCCGGGTCCTCCAGAGCGGTAGGCTATCAGAATGGTTTGCATATTAGGGGGGATATATTTCCCTCTAACATGTAAACCACCCTGCAAAATTTCAGAAATTTTCGGCAAAGGGCACCGGAGCTTCGAAGTGGATGAAAAAAAATCGTGCTTTCCCATACATTCATATACGAAAAAATCCGATTTTATTATTATTGTTATGTTTATTTTTGCATTTCTCGAAGTTTCAAGGTCCCCTATGTCCAGGAAGGTAAGAGTCTCGTGGGGGCCATTTTTTTTACCGATATACTTTCCCTCTGTTATATATAAAAGCCGGAAAAGTAAAAATTTGCATATGACAACTCTTCGGGATTTTTTATTTGTTTACGATAACGCAATACGTGGACGATCTTCCGAAGGGGGATGTCTCCCGGGGGTATTTTCTGTATGAAAATGGCTCCTATTTAGGCGAAGAAATCAGTTGTCGAGTGAATAAAACCACCGAATAGTAGTAGTGATGGGTCGTGGGTTCGCGCCTCACCAACGAGCTGGCCACGTGGTTTTGGGTGTTTTTCTTACGCATTAATGTGTGTTCACTTTCCAGCTAACATACAGTCAGCTCCTGATTATTATCTTAATATTATTATAAAGGGGATTACATCTAATAGACAACATCAGCAATTTCTAATACCTAAATTTAATTTGAGTGTTGGACAAGTATATTCTATAGAAGTAGGCCTGTAAAAATGAATAATAAAGACATATCGTATCCATTTGTTAATGTAGAGGGTTAAAACGATGAATTGAGGGGTAGAGACTGCGCTAGTTTGAGTAGCGCGCACGACCTGCCTTCAACTTTCACCCCCAACAAATTTATTTTAGTGAATTTTCCGACACGTGACAAAGGAAAAAATAATAATTAACTGGCGAGACGACGCTACGTTAAAGCCTTCTGCAATAGAAGATCTCCTTAGTTAAGGCTGTTGCGTAGTTTCGGGGGCAAAAATTAATAAAGTGTCACGCGTAAATGACGTAACGAATACTTTACATTGGCGCCGTTTCGGACGAGAGATTCCGCGCGTAAACCGAGAGTTGTTAAAACCGCCGGGAAAATCATTTTTCCCTCCGGGACGGGGGAATTTCTGTCATTCGGGGAATTTTCCCCGCACCGGAACGTCGTCGGTTTCGATCGGCGACGGTGGCTCCCCTCGATCGATGACGATTCGGATCAAGATGGCGGACGACGATTCGGATCTTCCGCGGAACACCTAAAGAGGACAACCGATAAGGCGTCGTCGGGCCGCCCGAAATGACGAAGACGAGGTTGTCGGACCCACGAAAGCGATTCTAGGACATAAGTGATGCTTAATGAACGCGAAGGTGAGTGAACGTCGGGCGCCCCTTCTTCTCCGCTTCTCCGCAACACCCCATCGGGCATTCGTCGCGATTTCGCGTCGGCATTTACGCCGTTACGACGCGCCGATAGGTAACAAGGACCGGGTTTAAAAGGTATTCCGGGCGCTCTTCACGGCGCATGCTTCGCGACGGTCGGGGGCGATCCGGGAGGACATTGTCGCGTTTAGGAGTAAGAAAGAGGAACCCGAAACTCGCGCTTAGGATGAAGGGAAGACGTCCTTCCAGAAACGCTTCACCCTCGCGGGAGTTAGATACGACGGAAGGGGTGCCGCGTTGGATGCGAGAAGACGACGGCGGAGTGCGCGAACCCCTTTTGATTGGGGGGCGGAGGGTCCGAGCGTCGCGCCGTGGAAGCGCGTCGCTCTCGGAATAGGTATCGATCGACGCCCATCGGGTTGACCGGCTCCGCTTTCTGCCCTAGTTTTCGTCTCCGATCGAAGTTTCGGACGCACGGAACGACGAAGTAAAGACCCCCCCCCAATCTCGGATTCTCGCGACACACGGCGGCCGTCGGCGGAAGCGCAGCGGCGAATTCCGAGCGGCGAAAATAGTCGGAAAATGGAGAATCGATCCGGACGTCGCTTCCAAGTTTCGAAGCGAACGTCGCGACGGTTTCGATGATGTTCGAGCGTTATTTATTTATTGGTATATATAGATATTTTCGCCGGGAAGCCGAGCGACGGTTTTCCTCCGCCTCATTCGCATCCGGAAAGTAGAAAAAAAGATAGATTCGGCGGAAGAGGTCGCGAAACCGCCGGAGCGTCGCATCGGCGCGACGCGGCGTCGGGAAAGATGGCCCCTGCGTTTCTTCTCTACCGCTCGGCCCGGTGGCGATCGGGTGAAGAGTGAATCGGAGGGAATTCGATAGCGTTTCTTTAACAAGAAAACCGCCGGGAGTCGGTCTTGTTCCAATGACGTCGGATCCGAACCCGAGTCGAATTTCTAACGGACGGGCGATCGCTTTGTTTCTTCACTCGCCGCGCGCTTCGTTTCGCGATTATTGATGGCGGAAAATTCTCGGGTTCGGACAAAAGACAGGAATTTGATTAGGGGTTCGACTTTTTGTGAAAGAGCGTCAAAACCCATCGCGACTCTCACAACCGCTCCAAGTTTTCGCGTCTTCGAGAAATACCCAGACGAAGTACGCGCGACGAGAAACGCGCGGCGGCTAGGCGCGAAACAGTAGGGCCCTCGATTCAAATGTCGGATGAATCCGAATTAAATCCTCAAATTAATACGTAGAAGTCGACAGTGTTAAGTATTTTTCGTACGGATTCGTAAGGAAATGCCTCGAAAGCTTACTACTTCCGGAAGAATGCCTTTCGAGTTACACATCAGTTATAATTACATAATACAGAAGTAATAATGGGTGTTTCTATCCGCAGAATCCAACGAGTCCGGATTCCGACGGGTCCAGCATGGACAGGCGGCGATCGTCACCTCCGTCACTGGTGTCCGGGTCGGCGGGCAGCAACGAGAGGGACATCTGTCGGATCTGCCACTGCGAGGGCGACGGCGACACCCCCCTCATCTCACCCTGCTGCTGCACCGGGAGTCTCCGTTACGTGCACCAGGCCTGCCTACAGCAGTGGATCAACAGCTCCGACACCAAGTGCTGCGAACTCTGTAAATTCGAATTCATCATGCACACCAGAATCAAACCCTTCAGAAAGGTGAGATCACGGCAGTCGCTTTCTCGCATTTTCTTCCACTCGCGACTTTCTAATGGCAGGGCGAGTGACGGAGGCGATTATCGCCAAGCGATTCACCGTCTAGTGTTTAGTCGCACCGCTAAAGAATATTCCCCACCCCCTGTCGAATATTTACTGCTGAGACTCTACCGTTTTTTTTTTTTTTTTTTTTTTTTAAATGCTCGTTGTTGTTACTTTTTGTCCGGGCAGCACCGGGCATTAAAATCGCCGCGATGTAGCGAATATCGCTGCTACTTTACGAGTACTTTATAACCGGCCATAAGATTCGTTTAACTCCGACTTTATTGAACGTATCCTTAGCTTTCAATTGCCCGTTCAAGGTTAAGTTTCGAGTTACGTTTATATTCGGTGTTTATGTCACACTACACTACGTAATAGTCGGAAAACTTATAAAAGGAAATTGTATAAGAGAGCGTAGTAAATGTAGGCACCTGGGGTGCGACTATGCAGACGCGAGCGAGCGAATTTTTCGAGCAAGCGAGAATATGTGGCGAGAAGAGGCGAGACGCGATAAATATCAAAACCTGTCAGATATGTGCGAAAACTAGAAATTCGCTCTCGCTAGCGTCATTTCTCGCTTCTCGTTTGTGCACGATTTTCCTTTGCGAAAACTAAATCGCTCGCAACCTCTCGCTCGTTCTAAATTCGCGTCTGCATAGTCGCACCCTTGGGCAGATGGACGGGAGAACGGGCGAAGTAGGGGAATTGTATTGGTTTATTTGTTTAGGCAACGGGACACGCGGATGATGTGCCAAGGGAGGACTTTCTATGGAAAATTGGCCCGCGTGTAGGTTCACATAGAAAGTTCTCCCGAGGATCCAAATGATCTCTTTTGGCAGATTGTTCATCTGTCGTATTGCTTTATTCCAGCAATCATGGTCCCCGGTATACACGGCATTGGTTTCTTCCTATAACACATATTGCACGATCACGCTTTCTCGTTCGAGCCATCCTAAATTCTATTATTCTGGCTCAGATACGTACAATCGTTTTATTGGCTATCGGAAGCTGCGAGTCTTAGCGACAACGTCAAACGTTCGAGGCGCCAAAAATTCCCGTAGCGGTGCGTCAAGCTGCTAGAGAGATAGCGACTCACTTTTCCGCTCGATACCGTTGGAAACTTCAATAAGTGGAATCGAGAATTTACGCGATCGAGAAAGACTTTCGTACGTCCCTTCGAACGGTGGATCGCTTTCGCTTTTTTTTTCCCGCGCCCCCGCCTTACGATTCGTCTCCCGAGGAGGGTGTATGACGTGTCCAGTGCTTCCGGCGTAAACGCTTGCGGGAATAAAGAACGGTGGGATTTTCTAATGTGTGACGTTTTGTTTGGCGCAGTGGGAGAAGCTGGAGATGTCGCCGGTTGAGAGGAGGAAGATGGCGTGCTCCATCACCTTCCACGTGGTGGCCATCACCTGCGTGGTGTGGTCACTGTACGTCCTGATCGACAGAACGGCCGAGGAGTTGCGTTCCGGCATATTCGAGTGGCCTTTCTGGACCAAGCTAGTGGTGGTGGCCATCGGTTTCACCGGAGGACTGGTCTTCATGTACGTTCAGTGCAAAATGTACGTTCAGCTCTTTCGCCGGTGGAGAGCCTACAACAGGATCGTCTACGTGCAGAACGTGCCAAAAAAGCCCACGGAGGTCCCCCCGCCCCTGTCCGAACCGGACAGCGGCGGCGACGCCGGTTTTCGAACGTCGAGCGAACCTTGCGGCGACGGGGCGGCGGAGGAACCGCGCGCCACCGCCAGTCACCGGACCGCGTTTACCAGGACCGAACCCGGTCTTTCGGCCGGCGCGCGGTAGAAACGGCGCCCCGGCGGTTCGAAACCGCGCGCGCTTTCGTTCTTTCGTTCCCGTTGTCTCCGTCGGCATCGTTTTTTTTCGCCGCCGGGACGGGCTCGACCGCGCAAACCAGCGACGCGTCGCGCGAATTATCTTTTTATCGTTAGTTTCGACTCAGGGATACGGAAAAAAAAAATAAATAAATACGATTCGGATATTTTTTGTTATATGCGCCGAGCGGCCGAGTGTGTGGGCGCTCGTTCCACTTTTCGGTCTGGCCGCCCTTCCATCCCCTTCGGTTTTGCGTTTCTTCCGTCGTTTGGGTTGCCGTTCTTCACGTTTTTTGTACTCTTCTTTCGGAAATAAAAGAGTTTCCGTTTCCATTTTATAAGTGGAAGGATTCTTGCTCCTTTGCGGTTGCCCGGAGGACGGTTCTCCGCCCCCCCCCCCCCCCCGGGATGCCGCCGATTTTCGTCGATGCGATAAACACGAGGTTGCACCGTAACGGCGACAATATTTCACCACGCGGCCCTCGTGTCGAAGATACTGCAGGACCCTTCCCACTTCCCACGCGTATTCAGCGTGGGAAGTGAGGACATCGTGGGATAGAAAGGAAGGATCGGAAGGAGAAAAGCCGGGGAGGCAAATTAAAAATGTTCCCTTTCCGTGTTCTAAAGGTGGATGCACGCATGCGGTGCCTCGATATAAACGGCAATATTCATTGGGCACCCGGGAATAGAGTGGCTCCCTTTTTTGCATCTTAGGGGCCTCATTTGGTCTTTCCGAACAAGTAAAATACGTAGAATGTCCCTTTGTTAATAAAAAGTAGTCTCGGAGATTTTATTTTCTGCTAGTAAAATGGCGTTAATTTTTTACGGGGTTTGAAATCACCACGGGCCCCTACGTGTGGGCCCTTTCGACGGCTCGAATACCGCTTGTATGCATCCTCCTTAGAACGTTCAATTACGAACGGAATTTATAGAATATCGAACATCACGGCGGCTCATTGGAAAATTTTACGCGTAGAAATTCGAGTTTTATTCCGAGATTACGCGTAAGTCTGCAGAAGGTTTCTCGTGTTATAGAGTAGGCCGTCGCGATAATGGAGAACCGTCGCAAAGCGAGTCGTCCCGTTTCCTTTAAGCGACGTCGCGTTTCGCGTAAATGGAAGAATTCGAACGAAATTCGAAAATATTGATAAAGCACCGGCGTAATTTTTCTACGAAAAAAAAAAAAAAGAAAACGGCATTTTGTATTATGTATTCCTCCAATCCACGAAACGAAAATTGTAGTTTATGGATTGTAAGCTTAGTTCACGCAAAGCGAATCGCTGGCGAAAAGCGACGATCGAAGAGCGGAGCGAATATCGTGCCGGCGAAAACTTAATTCGCAGCGATCTTTTTTCTTTTGCATTTCACGTTTAAATATTTTCTCAAGCAAAAAAAAAAAAAAAAAAATATTGGCACCGATCAAAAGTGCGGATTTCTTGACAAGAGAGGAACAGTTTCAAGATGGCAGCGACGAAGATCCCTTTTTATCGACGCGACAACGGCGAATTCTCTTTGCGACTTAAAAGCCTCTCGCCGTTTCTCCGCGACACTTTTAAGTTTTTCGCCTTCCAAGTCCACGATGGGAAGTACAGTAGTTACAGTAAAAATTGCCGAGAAATTGTAAAGTAAGTTTCCAGCCTCAGTATTTGTATACACGTGGAATAAAAGAGTTTAAAAGTATTTTTTTCGATTTTACTCCGATGCCATTTAATAGCGAGGTTGAGGCCGAAGTTTTCATCGCTCGAACGTGAACGTCGAACGTCGAGCGCCGCCATCTTGTAAGCCGCGCTCGACGTTCGACCATCTTGTAAGCTTGATACGTTTAAATTACTATAGATTAGACAGAAACTTGAGTATTTATGAAGACTTCTAATGTTTTCCTCCCATATTTATGATTTTTACATTAACTATCAACATATTTGCCGAAGTTTATCGTCTTCTTCAAACTTCTACCGATATCAAGAATGCAACGAGTCCAGTACACTTATAAGTATTGTAATAGAGTTAGAGCTGTGTTTTATCATCAGATTATTCCATCAAAATTTATTCACACTAAAAAGTAATTAAATATTTGATACTTGCAAAGACGAAATGAAGATATAAGATACTAACCGTTGCAGTGTTAAATTTACTTTTCAATTGTTTATTCGCATTTAGGAATTCGTATGTTTAGGAATTCTGTTCTCTTAACTTCCTTCTTTTGATTTTTCTTGTCTTCTGCGTAGTGTTTTTGGCTTGTTTGAGCAATTGAATGATAATATTGGTGTTCAAAGCCGAGCAAATTTGAATAATATCGACTGTTTATTGTTAGCAAAATTCGGTGTAGATAATTTTCTACATTCCAAGTTCATAATTACCGAGTTACGAGAGCTGGCATTTGAGCCTGGGTCGGATTTTTGGGAACTTCCTGCGGTCTCTAGCCGGAACGTATTAGGTCCAATCCTTTGCTATTCGGCCATTTTGAGAAAACCCATCGGGCAAACTCTGTGATGTGCTCAAAGAAAGGATCCTTAGTGTCCATAGGGTAGGAAAAATCATAGAAAAAAATTCACAATGCCTCATTACAGAGGCATTACAGAACATTTTGAGAACATGACAATATGACATTCTTTACAATCAAAAATTTTACACACACAATGTTTAGTGACCACTGTGATAATTAAGACCGTTTCTTTTTTAAAATAAAATTTGGGATTTTAAAAGGTATGAATACTTATTTCTTTGAGAAGTAAAATTTCAATTTATTCACCATGCAAAATGCAAGCGATTGACCTTTTTTTCTTCTGTGTAATTTGGTGGTGTTACAATTCAATAAAACGTTTTACATTAAAGTCAATATCGTACTTTAAAAACTCGGAATTTTATAGGCATTCGGTGTCGTAAATCCAATCCTTTAGAACATTTTGGAATGTATTTGAAAGACACGTCAACATCCGGATCCATTACAAGAAGTTGGCATTTTATGACGGTAAAAGAGTGCCCAATGCAATAACGTATTCATTATTCTGTTGGGTAGACGATACCGATAAATTTGCCATACCGTACAGGCTCAATATACCCGAAAACCGTGAGCATTAACTTGAATTAAAAAGTTTTTCAGGAAATTTCTCTCATGTGTACGGATGTTGGAACATTCTATGTGACTCGAGGCTGCTGCGATGCAATCGGTTCATACAAAAATCCAATAAAAATATCTATATTTTCAATGGTTTGTTGTTAATCTTTTAGAGTGTTTGAAATATATCCCCACGAAACATTAAGTGGAAGCAACCTTCATAAAACAAGACCGCGTGGTAAAATATCTGTGGTGCTAAGAGAATGTATGAATAATTAATCGATTATCCGGAGTAATTAGTTAATTTCCGGATAATACGGACATTCATATAACCACGAAACACAAGCGTACTATACGAAAAAAAAACGAGACACCGAAGAATTATTGAAAGACAAAAGACCGTTTGTTCATGACAATCGAGAACAATTAACATTGTAAATAAAAAAGCAATACGACGACGATGATGACGATCATCATCGTCGTCGTTTTGCCTTCAGGATTTCATGCGTATCCTTGTGAACTTTATTATCCTTTGGGGTACTTCTGGATCGCGTTACACTATGACCATTGTAATCTTGGAGTGTATCCACTTCTTCGCATTCTAAATAGTTAAAAAGTAGAAGAGTGAAGATAAAAGTGGTAAGCACGAGTGCATATCGTGGCACCATCATTGTACCACGATTTGCGCGCTTGCTTACCACTAAGGACGATGTCGATACGGTGGTCGAACGGGGAGAACTTAGGGCACCGGGTTGCCGGGAGGAGCAAACCGGTCCGAGATATAAATTCGACAGAAGAAAGAAAGAAAGAAAAAAAAAAAAAAAAAAAAAAAAAAAAAANACATTCCGAATCGCTAGCCACGATATAAGGGCTAAAATTAAAAATAAAATTATAAAAACTTACTTGGTGAAATAAAATGTGTGGTGGATATACATACCTGGTACAAAACCTTCTTCATTTGTATGAATATACTTTTAAAGAAAATTATAATTAAATATAACTTTGTAATGAAACGTACAGTACATGAAAATAACCAGTGGTGATATTCAGCGGGTTCGCACAGGTTCGGCCGAACACGTTGTTAACATTTTCAAAGTTTTCCGAACCTTGTTAAACACATGTAACATTTCTCAGTGGTTTCGTTTCTTTTAAAAAATATATTAAAATACAGTAATACCTCGACTTACGCTACCCCGACTTACGCGAACCCGGAGTTACGCGATTTTCAAATCTCGTCGATTCGTCTTTTGTTTGAGCGCCACGCAACTCTGGATTACTCATTCTCCCCACACTATTGTTCGGCTTACATGTTCGGATGTGTCGCGCGGAATCGACACATAGCTACAATTTATTTTGTGTTATTTATTTCTGTGTTTGTTATATCTACGGAGCCTTCAGAGATTCTATGTTGTGATTTCTTGTAACAATGAACGAATCAAACGACGATATAAGATTAACGAGAACATTTATTAGCTTACATACACCCGACTTGGATTTTACACACATTGAGAAATTATACCCCGACTTACGCGATTATCGCTCGGTCCCACCTATCGCGTAAGTTCGGGGTATTACTGTAT